>NC_090024.1:118550738-118558238 GCF_037176765.1 Anolis sagrei
TCTAACACTAACCGTACCCCTAACCCTATTGCTAAGCCTAAAAGCAACTCTCTTCTGCCTTGGTTAGACCACACCTGGAATCACATTTTGTCTGACCCTAACCCTCCCCCTAACCGTAACAGAAATTCTCTTCTTCCTTCGAAAGACCACACCTGTTATCACATTGTGTCAAACCCTACCCCTAACAGCAAATCTCTTCGGCCGTCGTCAGACTACACCTGGAATCATTTGGTGTCTAAACCTAACCCTAAACCTAACCCCAACCCTAACTCTATCACTAACCCGAACCCGAACCCTAACCCGAGCTCTCTTCTGCCTGGGTCAGATCACACGTGAAATCACATTGTGTCTTACCATAATGCTAACCCTAATTCTAAATCTAACTGTCTTCTGCCTTGGTCAGAAACACATGGAATCACATTGTGTCTAACACTAACCGTACCCCTAACCCTATTGCTAAGCCTAACAGCAACTCCCTTCTGCCTTGGTTAGACCACACCTGGATTCACATTGTGTCTGACCCTAACCCTCACCCTAACCATAACAGCAATTCTCTTCTTCCTTGGAAAGATCACACCTGGAATCACACTGTGTCTACACCTAACCCTAACCCTAACCTTAACCCTCACACTAATCCTAACCCTAACTCTAACCCTAACACGAACCCTAACCCTAACCCTAACCCTAACCCTAACCTTAACCCTCACACTAATCCTAACCCTAACTCTAACCCTAACCCTAACCCTAACCCTAACCCGGACCCTAACCTTAACCCTATCCCTTACCCTAACCCTAACCCTAACTCTAACTCTAACCCTAAGCTTAACTCTAACCCTAAACCTAACCCAAACCCTGAACCTAATCTTAACCCTAACCCTAATCCTAACCCTATCACTAACGCTAACCATAACCCTAACCCTGACCCTAACCGTAATCCAAACCCTATCACTAATCCTAACCCTAACCCAAACCCTAACCCTAACCCTAACCCCAACTCTCTTCTGCCTTGCTCACACCACACCTGGAAACACATTGTGTTGAACCCTAACTCTAACCCTAACCCTAACCCTAACCCTAACCCTAACCCTAACCCTAACCCTAACCCTAACCCTAACCCTAACCTTAACCCTGACCCTAACGCTAAACCTAAACCTAATCCTAACCCTAACCATAACACAAACCCTAACCCAAACCCTAACCCTAACCCTAACCCTAACCCTAACCCTAAGCCTAACCCTAACCCTAACCCTAACCCTAACCCTAACCCTAAGCCTAACCCTAACCCTAACCCTAACGCTAACCCTAACCGTAACCCGAACCCTAAACTTAACCCTATCCCTTACCCTAACCCTAACCCTAACTCTAACTCTAATCCTAAGCTTAACTCTAACCCTAACCCTAACCCTAACCCTAATCTTAACCCTAACCCTAATCCTTACCCTATCACTAACCCTAACCCTAACCCTAACCCTAACCCTAATCCTAACCCTATCACTAACCCTAACCATAACCCTAACCCTGACCCTAACCGTAATCCAAACCCTATCACTAATCCTAACCCTAACCCTAACCCTAAACCTAACCCTAACCCCAACTCTCTTCTGCCTTGCTCAGACCACACCTGGAATCACATTGTGTTGAACACTAACTCTAACCCTAACCCTAACCCTAATCCTAACGCTAACCTTAACCCTAACCCTAACCCCAACCCTAACCCTAACCCTAACCCTAAACCTAACCCTAAACCTAACCCTAACCCTAACTCTAACCTTAACCCTAACCCTAACCCTAACCCTAACCCCAACCCTAACCCCAGCTCTCTTCTGCCTTGGTCAGACCACACCTGAAATCACATTGTTTCTTCCCATAATGCTAACCCTAATTCTAAATCTAACTGTCTTCTGCCATGGTCAGAAACACTTGGAATCACATTGTATCTAACACTAACCGTACCCCTAACCCTATTGCTAAGCCTAAAAGCAACTCTCTTCTGCCTTGGTTATACCACACCTGGAATCACATTTTGTCTGACCCTAACCCTCCCCCTAACCGTAACAGAAATTCTCTTCTTCCTTGGAAAGACCACACCTGTTATCACATTGTGTCTAACCCTACCCCTAACAGCAAATCTCTTCTGCCGTCGTCAGACTACACCTGGAATCATTTGGTGTCTAAACCTAACCCTAAACCTAACCCCAACCCTAACTCTATCACTAACCCGAACCCGAACCCTAACCCGAGCTCTCTTCTGCCTGGGTCAGATCACACGTGAAATCACATTGTTTCTTACCATAATGCTAACCCTAATTCTAAATCTAACTGTCTTCTGCCTTGGTCAGAAACACATGGAATCACATTGTGTCTAACACTAACCGTACCCCTAACCCTATTGCTAAGCCTAACAGCAACTCCCTTCTGCCTTGGTTAGACCACACCTGGATTCACATTGTGTCTGACCCTAACCCTCACCCTAACCATAACAGCAATTCTCTTCTTCCTTGGAAAGATCACACCTGGAATCACACTGTGTCTACACCTAACCCTAACCCTAACCTTAACCCTCACACTAATCCTAACCCTAACTCTAACCCTAACACTAACCCTAACCCTAACCCTAACCATAACCCTAACCCTAACCCTAACCTTAACCCTCACACTAATCCTAACCCTAACTCTAACCCTAACCCTAACCCTAACCCTAACCCGGACCCTAACCTTAACCCTATCCCTTACCCTAACCCTAACCCTAACTCTAACTCTAACCCTAAGCTTAACTCTAACCCTAAACCTAACCCAAACCCTGAACCTAATCTTAACCTTAACCCTAATCATAACCCTATCACTAACCCTAACTATAACCCTAACCCTGACCCTAACCGTAATCCAAACCCTATCACTAATCCTAACCCTAACCCAAACCCTAACCCTAACCCTAACCCCAACTCTCTTCTGCCTTGCTCACACCACACCTGGAAACACATTGTGTTGAACCCTAACTCTAACCCTAACCCTAACCCTAACCCTAACCCTAATCCTATCCCTAACCTTAACCCTAACTCTAACCCTAACCCTAACCCTAACGCTAAACTAAACCTAATCCTAACCCTAACCCTAACCCTAACCCTAACCCTAACCCTAACCTTAACCCTGACCCTAACGCTAAACCTAAACCTAATCCTAACCCTAACCATAACACAAACCCTAACCCTAACCCTAACCCTAACCCTAACCCTAACCCTAAACCTAACCCTAACACTAACCCTAACCCTAACCCTAACCTTAACCCTAACCCCAGCTCTCTTCTGCCTTGGTCAGACCACACCTGAAATCACATTGTGTCTTACCATAATGCTAACCCTAATTCTAAATCTGTCTTCTGCCTTGGTCAGAAACACTTGGAATCACATTGTATCTAACACTAACCGTACCCCTAACCCTATTGCTAAGCCTAACAGCAACTCTCTTCTGCCTTGGTTAGACCACACCTGGAATCACATTTTGTCTGACCCTAACCCTCCCCCTAACCGTAACAGAAATTCTCTTCTTCCTTGGAAAGACCACACCTGTTATCACATTGTGTCTAACCCTAACCCTAACAGCAAATCTCTTCTGCCGTCATCAGACTACACCTGGAATCATTTGGTGTCTAAACCTAACCCTAAACCTAACCCTAACCCTAACTCTACCACTAACCCGAACCCTAACCCGAGCTCTCTTCTGCCTGGGTCAGACCACACGTGAAATCACATTGTGTCTTACCATAATGCTAACCCTAATTCTAAATCTGTCTTCTGCCTTGGTCAGAAACACATGGAATCACATTGTGTCTAACACTAACCGTACCCCTAACCCTATTGCTAAGCCTAACAGCAATTCTCTTCTTCCTTGGAAAGATCACACCTGGAATCACACTGTGTCTACACCTAACCCTAACCCTAACGTTAACCCTCACACTAATCCTAACCCTAACTCTAAACCTAACCCTAACCCTAACCCTAACCCTATAACGAACCCTAACCTTAACCCTATCCCTTACCCTAACCCTAACCCTAACTCTAACTCTAACCCTAAGCTTAACTCTAATCCTAACCCTAACCCAAACCCTAACCCTAATCTTAACCCTAACCCTAATCCTAACCCTATCACTAACCCTAACCATAACCCTAACCCTGACCCTAACCGTAATCCAAACCCTATCACTAATCCTAACCCTAACCCAAACCCTAACCCTAACCCTAACCCCAACTCTCTTCTGCCTTGCTCACACCACACCTGGAAACACATTGTGTTGAACCCTAACTCTAACTCTAACCCTAACCCTAACCCTAACCCTAACCCTAATCCTAACCCTAACTCTAACCCTAACCCTAACCCTAACGCTAAACCTAAACCTAATCCTAACCCTAACCCTAACCCTAACCCTAACCCTAACCCAAAACCTAACCCTAAACCTAACCCTAATACTAACCTTAACCTTAACCCTAACCCTAACCCTAACCCCAACCCTAACCCCAGCTCTCTTCTGCCTTGGTCAGACCACACCTGAAATCACATTGTGTCTTAACTTAATGCTAACCCTAATTCTAAATCTAACTGTCTTCTGCCTTGGTCAGATACACCTGGAATCACATTGTGTCTAACACTAACCGTACCCCTAACCCTAACGCTAACCCTAACAGCAACTCTCTTCTGCCTTGGTTAGACCACAACTGGAATCACATTGTGTCTGACCCTAACCCTCACCCTAACCGTAACAGCAATTCTCTTCTTTCTTGGACAGATCACACCTGGAATCACATTGTTTCTACACCTAACCCTAACCGTAATCCTAACCCTAACCCTAACCTTAACCCTAACCCTTACACTAACCCTTACCCTAACCCCAGCTCTCTTCTGCCTTGGTCAGACCACACCTGAAATCTCATTATGTCTAACCCTAACGCTAACCCTAAAGCTAACACTAACTCTCTTCTGCCTTCTTCAGACCACACCTGGATTCACATTGTGTGGAACCCTAACACTAACCCTAACCCTAACCCTAACCCTTACCCTTACCATAACCCTAACATTAACCCTAATCCTAACCCTAACCCCAACCCGACCCCTTACCCTAACCCTAAGCCTAACTCTCTTCTGTCTAACCCTGTGTCTAACCCTTACTGTAAGAGTAACCCTAACCTTATCTCGAATTTCAACTCTAACCCTAACGCTAACCCAAACCCTAACCCCAACCCTAACCCTAACACTAAGCCTAACTATCTTCTGCCCTTGGCTGGCCCCTGAAATCACCCTAACCATGACACTAAGACTAACCCTAACGCTAATGCCAAGTCTCTTCTGCCTTGGTCACATGACACATGGAATCACATTGTGTCGAACCCTAACCCTAACAAGAACCCTAACCCAAATCCAAACCTAACCTAAAACCTAACACTAACACTAATGCTAACGCTAACCCTAACCCTAACGCTAACCCTAACAATAACCCTAACCCTAACCCTAAATATAACCCGTAAGCCTAACTGTCTTCTGCGCTTGGCAGACCACACCTGGAATCACATTGTTTCTACCCCAAACAATAATCCAAACCCTAACCCTAACAGCAACTCTCTTCTGTTTTCGTCAGACCACACCTGGAATCACATGGTGTCTAACCCTAACCACTACCCCAACCAAACCCTAACCCTATCCCTATCCCTAACCCTAACTCTAACCCTAATCTTAACCCTAACCCTAACCCTATCACTAACACTAACCATAACCCTAACCCTGACCCTAACCCTAACCCTAACCATATCACTAAAACTAACCCTAACCCTAAACCTAAACCTAACCCTAACCCTAACCTTAACCCTCACACTAATCCTAACCCTAACTCTAACCATAACCCTAAACCTAACCCTAACCCTAACCCTAATCGTAAACCGAACCCTAACCTTAACCCTATCCCTTACCCTAACCCTAACCCTAACCCTAACTCTAACTCTAAACCTAAGCTTAACTCTAACCCTAACCCTAACCCAAATCCTAACCCTAATCTTAACCCTAACCCTAATCCTAACCCTATCACTAACCCTAACTATAACCCTAACCCTGACCCTAACCGTAATCCAAACCCTATCACTAATCCTAACCCTAACCCAAACCCTAACCCTAACCCTAACCCCAACTCTCTTCTGCTTTGCTCAGACCACACCTGGAATCACATTGTGTTGAACCCTAACTCTAACCCTAACCCTAACCCTAACCCTAACCCTAACCCTAACCCTAACCTTAACCCTAACCCTAACGCTAAACCTAAACCTAACCCTAACCCTAACCCTAACCTTAACCCTAACCCTAACGCTAAACCTAAACCTAATCCTAACCCTAACCCTAACCCTACCCCTAACCCAAAACCTAACCCTAAACTTAACCCTAACACTAAACCTAACCTTAACCCTAACACTAACCCTAACCTTAACCCTAACCCTAACCCTAACCCTAACCCCAACCCTAACCCCAGCTCTCTTCTGCCTTGGTCAGACCACACCTGAAATCACATTGTGTCTTAACCTAATGCTAACCATAATTCTAAATCTAACTGTCTTCTGCCTTGGTCAGAATCACCTGGAATCACATTGTGTCTAACAGTAACCATACCCCTAACCCTATTGCTAAGCCTAAATGCAACTCTCTTCTGCCTTGGTTAGACCACAACTGGAATCACATTTTGTCTGACCCTAACCCTCACCCTAACCGTAACAGAAATTCTCTTCTTCCTTGGAAAGACCACACCTGTTATCATATTGTGTCTAACCCTAACCCTAACCGCAAATCACTTCTGCCGTCGTCAGACTACTCCTGGAATCATTTGGTGTCTAACCCTAACCCTAAACCTAACCCTAACCCTAACTCTATCACTAACTTTAACCCTAACCCCAGCTCTCTTCTGCCTTGGTCAGACCACACGTGAAATCACATTGTGTCTTACCATAATGCTAACCCTAATTCTAAATCTGTCTTCTGCCTTGGTCAGAAACACTTGGAATCACATTGTATCTAACACTAACCGTACCCCTAACCCTATTGCTAAGCCTAACAGCAACTCCCTTCTGCCTTGGTTAGACCACACCTGGAATCACATTTTGTCTGACCCTAACCCTCCCCCTAACCGTAACAGAAATTCTCTTCTTCCTTGGAAAGTCCACACCAGTTATCAGATTGTGTCTAACCCTAACCCTAACAGCAAATCTCTTCTGCCGTCATCAGACTACACCTGGAATCATTTGGTGTCTAACCCTAACCCTTACCCTAACCCTAACCCTAACCCTAACCCTAACCCTAACCCTAACCCTAACTGTAATAGCAATTCTCTTCTTCCTTGGAAAGATCACACCTGGAATCACACTGTGTCTACACCTAACCCTAACCCTAACCCTAACCCTAACCTTAACCCTCACACTAACCCTTACCCTAACTCTAACCCTAACCCTAACCCTAACCCGAACCCTAACCTTA
>NC_090024.1:119490738-119640738 GCF_037176765.1 Anolis sagrei
GTCTTTTAGTAGATTATTGTTAAGGCGCCAATTTTTCTGTCTTCTTCTATGGTTGTAAATTATTTCAATGGGACTATGATCTGAATCTTGTCTTGTGAGTATCTCGATTTTATCTATTTTTGAGGTTAATGAGTGCGTGGTCCAAACCATATCAATCCTGAAAACATTACACACCAATGTTTTCTGGCTATCGATTGTCAGTGTTACTCCCACCAGTCTACCCTCTTCATCCCAAAATGTTAGTTGTGTGTTCAGATTTGGGTTTATGTATAATGCTACTCCTCGTTTCTTTTCTGCTGCTGACGAATGAAATTCTTTTCCTAATTTTTTTTTAGTTAGGTGTGCGGAATGTCTCTGAGCTATGTGGGTTTCTTAGATTGCTATGAGATCATAGTTTTTTTTGCATAGTCTGTTGAATAATCTTCTTTTTTGTCTAGTGAGTTCAAGCCGTTCAAATTTTGAGAGTAGCATTTAATTGTTCTTTCCATGATCGTCTTGTTTCTCTGGAACTTTTTCCAGCGTCATCTGTGTAGGGCTCTCACAATCAGGAAATTCTTCCTAATATTCAGGTGTAATCCCCTTTCATGTAGTTTGAAGCCATTGTTCCACATCCTAGTCTCCAGGGCAGCAGAAAACAAGCTTTCTCCCTCCTCCATATGATTTCCCCTCACATATTTATACACGGCCATCATTTCTCCTCTCAGCCTTCTCTTCTGAAGGCTTAATATACCCAGCTCCTCATATGGCTTGTTCTCCAGACCCTTGATCATTTTAGTTGCCCTCCTCTGGATCAGTTCCAACTTTGTCAACATCTCCCTTCAATTGTGGTGTCCAAAATTGGAAATAGTATTCTAGATGTAGTCTGACCAAGTCAGAATAGAGGGGTAGCATGACTTCCCTGGATCTAGACTCCTATTCATGCAGACCAAAATCCCATTGGCTTTTTTGCCGCCGCATGACATTGTTGGTTCATGTTTAACTTGTTGTCTACAAGGACTCCAAGATCTTTTAATAATATAATAATAAAACTTTATTTGTACCCCGCTACCATCTCCCCAAGGGACTCAGTGTGGCTTACATGAGGCCAAGCCCACAGTACATAAATAAACAAAATCAATAACAATAATCAATACAAAACAGTTAAAATAAACTCAAAAACAGAAAATGCATGTACTGCTTTTCCACATGTACTGCTGTCAAGTCAGGCATTCCCCATTCTGTATCTTTGTAGTTCATTTTTTCTGCCTAAGTGGTGTATCTTGCATTTGCCACTGTTGAATTTCATTTTGTTAGTTTTGGCCTGTCTATCTAATTTGTTCAGATTATTTTGAATTCCTCTCTTGTCTTCTGGGGTATTGGCTATCCCTCCCAATTTGGTGTCATCTGCCCCAAGTTTGGGGGGATAAGAGATTCAGTGGTGGAAGAATTGTGCCCAATCCAAATATTTTAACACAAATGTCCAATACATAAAATGTTTCTAGAAATGTCTAGATGACTTCGGCTTAAAGTAAAAGTAGATATTTGAGAAATGTATAGATGGATTTTTGATTAAACTAAAATGAGCTAGAATGGTAGAATGATTCAATTGTTGGTTTCATGTCCCCATTCACCCATGGAAACCCACTGGTGACTATGGGCAAGTCATACCCTCCCAGACACAGAGGAAAACAATGGCAAACATTCTGTGACAACTCTTTCCTGGAATATTTCATGACAGGTTGTGCTTCGGGCTGCCATGAGTCAGAAACAACCACCACCAGAATGATAATTAAAAATGAAGAGATTTGTTTAAAAATAATTTTAAGAAGCACATGAGAAGGATAAAAATTGATCTGGAAAATTTTGAGAACAAGCAATAGAATTTCAAAACAGTCAGCACTTTTGTTCGTTTATGTGGGGTGAAGTGGGAAACAACGAATGTGATCTTCAAACTCAGACCATGAGCCACCAACTTCTTATATAAAATGACTTTAGTAATTTTCTATATAAACATGAATGCAGGGGCGGCTCAACCCATTATGCAAAGTAAGCATTTGCAGTATAGTTTATTTGCCCAGGGGCGCTCTTGAGGCACTCTTGGGGGAAAATAGACCTTGACATATGTGAGTTGTAGTTACTGAGATGTATAGTTCACCTACAATCAAAGAACATTCTGAACTCCACCAATGATGGAATTGAACCAAATATAGCACACAGAACTCCCACGACAAACAGAAAATATATATCAGTGATTGGTTGGGGGGGGGGGGGTGCAAAAATCCTGTTTGCTTACCGTTGAAAATTACCTAGGGCCACCTCTGCATGAATGGGATGGAAACCATAAAATGAAAGAATATGAGGAAGACTGTAGATACAAAGAGCTGGATTCTGTCACAACATGATGGAGTGGCAATCTTTAAAAGCACTTTTGGATTGTTTTATATATTCATGCTAAAGACAGCATATGATTCTGTGGTTGTTTCATAATTACAGGCAAGCTTTAATGTGCTGTAAATGTGTTTTATAAATGCAACAGTACCCCTCCAAAAATCCCCAAAGCAATTAAAGCTCAAGAAATTAGCACATTCCTTTGGATGTCATTAGAAAGAAGAATGAGGAGGTTTGTTTGACTTTTTGCAGAGCTAGATTAGAGAGGAAAAATGTTTAACGTTGCATGAATAAATGAAGGGGGAAAATTAGCAAGCTCACATTCAGTAATCATAAGCTTTATTTTCAAAAGAGATTGTGACATATTATTGCTAATAATAGGATGCTCTCCAAATATTGGTGCTTCTCCAAATACATTTTTGTACCACAGTGGGGAATGGGAAACCGAGATATTTTCCAGCTATTTTTTGTTACTAGGCATGTGTGTTTGTACTGGAAGTCATTGTAAGTTGTATGTTTTTCAGATACTTACAACACATATTCCAATGCACATGCATGGTGCATGCATAAACTTTAGAATTTGAACATTTTCCTTGGTTCGATTCTAAAGTTTTGTTTTCTTTGGATCTGCCTCTGACGCAGCAAGAAATTCACAGGCCAACTAAACATCTATTTCCCTATTCCCAGCCCAATAGCCTTTGTTTTCTCATCCCCGAGTCCAATAGTCCCACTGGACTACAGCCTAAGGACAAGAAGAGAGATCAGATATGGAGAGAGAGGAATTCCAGAGGTCAAGGTGCCTCTATAGGAATGATAATGGGAAGAGGGAAATGTGGGAAAGGGAGACCAAATGTGTTAATTCAGCCTAGGGAATGACAGAGAGTACTGGTAGTTCCAAAACAATTTCCAAAACTGGCTCTTGGCATGTTGAATTTGAGTAACCAGGATCTTAGAACATGTGGTTGCCTCACAGCTCCAAGGGTTCTTGGATGAAACTGACTATCTGGATCGGTTACTGACTGGTTTCAGACCAGATCATGGAACTGAGACTTCCATGGTCACCTTAGTCGATGATCTCTGCAGAGAGCTAGACAGAGAGAGAGTGTCCCCGTTGGTTCTCCTGGACCTCTCAGTGGCCTTTGATGCCATAAACCACAGTATCATTCTGGGTCACCTCGCGAGGATGGTCTTGAAGGAATTGTTTTGCAGTGGCTCCAGTCCTTCCTGGAGGACTGTACTGTTAGTTTGTTGAGATAAATTACCTCTCTTATCTCAATCTTCTTCGACATTTCAAACATCTGCATGAAAAGCACAAATGACAATGGACTCCTTAGTACAGCTATCGAGACGAAGTGGCACTTACCTTTATTCCAAATATACATTATATATACATAAGAGAATCAGTAATCACTTCATTTCACATCTGCACACACCGCAAGAAGTAACATTCCAGCCTTATCAGTTCTTAATTTCCACTCTACACAGGAACTGCTCTTAAATTACTCTCTGGCAATACAGCACAACTTTATACATTAACTTTTGCATTGCTACATCACATAGTTTAAACTACAAGCAATATTTCACTCTATTTAAAAACCATATACTTGGTGTTGTTGGGGAACACCTGCTTGGCCCCACAGCCTTTGACCTGTGGGGTCCGGCAGGGCTCAGTATTGTCCCCCATGCTGTTTAACATCTGCATGAAGCCGTTGGGTGGGTTTCTCTGGAGTTTTGGAGTTTGTTACCATCTATACGCAGATGACATCCAACTCTATTATTCCTTTCCACCAGATGCTAAGGAGGCTGACCTGGCTGCTGTGCTGGTCTGGATGAGAGTGAACAAATTGAAGTTGAATCCAGACAAGACAGAGGTCCTCCTGGTCAGTCACAAGGATGGTCAGGGGTCTGGGGTGGGTGGTTTTACAGCCACCTGGGGTGGGTGGTTTTACAGCCACCAGTTACAGCCTGTGCTGGATGGGGTTAAACTCCCCTTGAACTCCCTCCTGGACTCCTCGCTGAACCTGGAACCTCAGGTTGTGGCGGAGGCTAGAGGGGCTTCTGCACAATTAAAACTTGTGCACCAGTTGCACCCATAACTTGGGAAGTCAGACTTGGCCACAGTGTTCCACATTCTAATTACATTCAGGATAGACTACTGCAATGTATTCTACATGGGGTTGCCTTTGAAGACTGTTTGGAAGCTTCAAATAGTCCAATGAGTAATAACAGGGTAATAACTGGGGTGGCATACAGGGAGCATACAACTCCCATGTTGAGTACCTCCACTGGCTGCCAGTTTGCTACTGAGCACAATTCAAAGTATTGGCTTTGACCTATAAAGCCCTAAACAGCCCTGGCCCAGTTTACCTGTCCAAACGTGTCTCCCTCTACAAACCACCTTGGAGACTAAGGATCCTTCCACACAGCCCTATATCCCAGAATATCAAGGCAGAAAATCCCACATTATCTGAGTGTGGACTCAGATAACCCAGTTCAAAGCAGATATTGTGGGATTTTCTGCCGAGATATTCTTGGATATAGGGCTGTGTGGAAGGGCTCTTAGATCCTCTGGGTCTCGGTCCCACCACTGTCACAGACGGGATTGGCGGGGACAAGAGAGAGGGCCTTTTCAGTGATTGCCCCTTGGCTATGGAACTTCCTCCCTGATGAGGAAGTTCCCTCCCTGATGAGGAAGTCCCCTCCCTCCTGTCCTTCAGAAAGAAGATAAAAACTTGGTTGTGGGACCAAGCCTTTGGGTTAGTGCAATAAGGTAATAACAGGAAACCATCTTGTATGGCTGGTACGAGATGGTTTTAACAATTTGATTTTAAAATGGATATAACTTTAAAAGGGTGAGAAGGGAGTAATATAAATGTTTTAAATAAATAAATAAATATGTTTGGGGCCAAACATATTCCTTGCTATTGTCTAAGGCTTCCTTATTCCTTGCTTTTTGAGTTTCCATTTCAATATTACAGTTTTATAAAACACTATTGCATTGATTTGATTTCATACCTCTTGCTTGCTAAACCCCAGTAAATCTGAGTCTCCTCCTTCCCATCTCTCCACGTTCCTTCTGTGGTGTTGTTGCCTCTACTATCCTTCCCTCCAATGAGCAGTCAGGCTTTATTTCCTGAAGTATGGACTGGTTGGATCTTCTCGCAGTCCAAGGCACTCTCAGAACTTTCCTCCAGCACCACAGTTCAAAAACATCTATCTTCCTTCGCTCCGCCTTCTCTATGGTCCAGCTCTCACATCCGTAGGTGACTATGGGAATACCATTCCTTCTATAGGGGCTTGATTTACTCCTTGCGGGTGGGGTGGAACACTGGCAGTGGCCAGCAAAAAAACCACCCACCCCAGACCCCTGACCATCCTGGGGGTCTCCTTCTTCCCCATTCCTCCTCATCCCTTCTGTAGGGGCTTGTTCCATCCCACCCTTGCAGGGAATACCATTCCTTCTATAGGGGCTTGATTTACTCCTTGCAGGGTGGGATGGAACACTGGCAGTGGCCAGCAGAACAACCATCCCAGCCAAGCCCAGTCAGATGTTCTCCTACCCTTCATTTTCAGTTGGCTCACAAGCATGAATTGATTTTGATCTATCAAGTTAAGAGATGGATACAGACAATTTTTATGAACCTCAACCAATGCCAAATGAGTTAACTCAACCATACCTGATCTGTCTGAAAGAATGTCCATCTTAACTGTGGTGATTTCAGGATTAGGAATTTCTCAGTTCTGACCAACTGCTGAAGCTTGTTAGGACAGGAAGAACAAAGATAACTGGTTTTCTCTATATTAAGTGAAATTACTGATCCATCTATCTTATTGTGAATGCTACAACAGCTCAAAGCAGAACCGTCCTCCTGCTCATCACAGGCCTTCAACTCCCAGAATTCCTGACAATTGAACAAGCAAGCTGGGAGTAGGAGGTCCAAACAGCTGGAGGGCTGCAGTTTGAGGATGCCTGCTTTAGTCCTTTGGTTGGTCAGAAAATAAGGCTTAGATGTGGACTGGAAGGTAATTTAGCTGGTAACATATGCCAAAACTGCTGAATCCTAGTTAATAATCTTCCAGATTTCTTTTTGAAACAACTGCAGTTTCTCAACTGTTTTAAAAGGCACACCCACTACCTAAAGGAAATTATCAGAGCATTGGTAATTGTGCTTAACCAATTCCATCTTGCTATGCAAAACCTGTCACATCAATCAATATTGATCAAAGCAAATGACCAAGGCTACTCAATGTCCTTAATAGCAATGAATCTCTGTTAAAACTATTTTAATGTGTTTTATTGCATTTATATGTTTTAATTGTTTTATAATTTCATATGTTATATTTATTATTTGTTGTATGAACAAAATTCAGACAGGTAAATTAAAAGAAGCACAAAGATTATCTTCCATTTTATTTAAGCTAGACCTAAATTGGTTTATCTTATGCAATCTGTTACCAAGTTTCAGCTCTCATTTATGATCTGCAGGGAAAGACCAATCAAACTGGGTGTCATCCACATAAGGTTTCAAAATGGAACTGCTTAGGGAAAGAACAATATTTTTTTCCTGCAGCAATTGGCTCTCCAGAACACAAACATTACCAAGCAGTGACTCTCATTCTCAAGTTGAAATTATCTATTAGGTTGCCATGGCTTGGTGCTATTATATGATGTTGAAAAATCCATGAAAATCATGTCTTCTTTCCAGGAAACAAGAGCCCACCATCTCAAAACTGGAGTCAGATTAAGAATGGTAACAACATTCAAAAATATTTGAGAAATGCTGAGAAATGTGTTTTCTTAGTATAGATAAACCCTCATGAGAAAACTTTGGACTGATAAGGTATTTCACATTTCAGGACTTCTGAAATGTGGGATTTATTCTGTGTAAAATACACATGTGGCTTTGTGGGAATGGGGCTTGGGGGCACTGTTTTGCAGTGGCTCCAGTCCTTCTTGCAGGGTCATTCTTAGAAGATGTTGTTGGGGGACACCTGCAACCACTGACTTGCAACCATTAACTTGCACTGCAATCATTGACTTATGGGGTCTGCAGAGCTCAGTATTGTCCCCCATGTTGTTTGACATCTACATTAAGTTGCTGGGGGAGATCATCTGGAGCTTTGGAGTTGGGTGTATTCAGATGATGTCCAACTTTATCAGTCTTTTCTACCTACTGCTAAGGAGGCTGTTTAGGTCCTGAGCCAGTGCTTGGCAGCAGTGACGGTCTAGATGAGGGTGAACAAATTGAAATTGAATCCAGACAAGACGGAGGTACTCCTGGTCAGTCACAAGACCAAAAAGGGTATAGGGTTACAGCCTATGTTTGACAGGGTTTCATTCCCCTTGAAGATGCAGATTCGCAGCTTGGGAGTAATTGTGGACTCAGGGAAGGTTTTGCATAATTAAAACTTGTGCACCAGTTGTGCCAATATCTTGAGAAGTTAAACTTGGACATGGTGGTCCATGCTCTTGTTATATCTTGTACAGACTACTGCAACACGCTTTACGTGGGGTTGTCTTTGAAGATGGGCCGCAATCAGATTCTTAACTAGAGCAGCATACAGGGAGCATACAACCCCTCTGTTTCACCAGCTCCACCGGCTGTGGGTTTGCTACCAAGCACAATTCAAAGTGCTAGCTTTGGCCTATAAAGCCCTTAATGGTTGTGGTCCAATTTACCTGTCCAAACGCATCTCCCCTTATGAGCCAAGAAAAGCTTTAAGATCTGCTAAGGATGCCCTGCTCTTGGTCTCGCCCCCTTCTCAAGCGCGATTGGTGAGTATGAGAGACAGGGCCTTCTCAGTGATGGCCCCTCAGCTGTGGAACTCCCTCCACAGTGACATCAGGCAGGTCCCATTCCTTCTGGTCTTCAGAAAAAAGCTAAAGACCTAGCTATGTACACAGACATTTGGAGAATAATTTGGAGAATAAGACATTACAGATTTCAACACAGTCTGAATAAGGAATTTGAACAAGGATGATGAAATCAAACACTTTATATGTTTTGTTCTATGAGTGTATTTGCTCATGTGTTTTAATTGTTTTATGGTAAAATTGTTTTATGGTAAAAACATGGGATATGTTTTTATTGTTATGTTCATATGTGGCATTGAATTTTGCCAGAGTCTGTAAGCCACCTTGATTCTCCTGTGGGGTGAGAAAGGAGGGGTATAAATGAAGCGGCAAGATGGCGAACGCAGCAGAAACCTGAAGCTCTTCAGGTTCCTGACCTTGTCAGCCAGTCCAGGTTGATCTAGGCTCCCTGCCCGGCAGGAAAAGTTGGGCAGCCCACCCAGGAGACAAAGGAAGGTCCAATGACCAAGAAGCAATCCGTTCTCCAGGGGCAGGACCAGACAAGGTGCCCGTCTACGAACGGGCGAGGACGCCGGCCGCTATTTTAAATGTGCAACAATACATCAGAACAGCTGTATATTACCGGCGTTGGTACAAGAAAAAAGGCAATCCAGGTCAACACAAATGGGCTATGGTCTCAGGATGGCACCATAAAGAAGATGAACACGAGTACTCCAAGGTTCCAACAACAAACAAAGGAAAATTATAATTAAATTAACTAGATATCTGGAGACTTTAAAAAGAGACTTGAAAAGAGAAAAGAGACTTTGCAGCGAGAACATATCTCTAAGAAGGCGACACCGAAAAGAAGAAAAGAGAAAAGAAGAAAAATGAGACGCAGGGCAGGAAAAAGAGTGAGTTATACATCATATTACTTTCCAGCACTCTCTCTTCCCCCCATTGCTCCTACTCCCCTCTCCGTCTCTACTCCCTACTCCCACCTCGCTAGTCGCCACAGTCTAATTAGCAGAGAAGCCCTATAGCCCCCCATATCTTACCTCACCAAGCCTCCTCTGGATACAAGAAGAAGAGCCCAAGAGTAACCTTCCACTCCATTCCACTCCATTCCCCAATCTCCTCAGGCTCTCCTCTTCCCTTGCTCTCGAGGAGCACAGGCCAAGGAGCTTCCGAGACCGCAAGCGTGCGAGTAGGGCTCTGCGGTCCCCGCGCTGCGCCCACGCCCACGCCCTCCCGCGCACGAGGAGAGATCTCACGGGATCTCGTGGGAGCCCACGGGATCTCGCGGGTGACTGCAAGAGCTCGCGAGAGGAAGCGCATGTAGGCGAGATCTCACGGAGGAAGCGAAATCTCACGAGAATAAGAGAGAAAGCGGTGGGAAGCTGCGGGAAGAACAAAAAGGAGTGAGAAGAATCGGACCAAGTAGAAAGAACCCAGAAGCAAGAGGAACAAAACGCATAGCCACAAGAGCCTTTTAAGGCAGAGCAAAGAAGAGAAGTGGAAGAAACAAGTTGAAGAGGTGAGTGAGGAGTGAGGAGGAAAGGAAAAAAGTGGGGGGGAGAAAAAATAAGGAGGAGGGAAGCGGCGACAAGAGGGGCAAGGGGAGGAGCGATAAAGAAGGGTAAAGAAGAAGGAAGGGAAGATAATAAAATACACAGACAAACAAAGGACAACAAGAACAAGTGACAACATAACAACATAAAAACAACAGAAACAACACCACTGGGAGAAAGGAGGAAGGAAAAAAACAAGAAGAGGGAAGAACCAAGAGGAAATAGCGCCAAGAGACGACAAGAAGCAAAAAGACAACAATAAATTAGTCACAAGAGAAGAAAAGAATAGTGAAGAAGATGACTACACCAAGAAACAAACCGGAGAAGGAGAAAGACAAAGAAAAAAAGGGACAGGGGAAAAAGATTCAATCACAGAAGAACTGAGTTTTAAAGATATTATGAAAATACTTTTGAATGTACAATCAGAAATAACTGAAATAAAGGAGAATTAAACCCAGCAAAATAACACCCTTAAAGAGGAAATGCAGGGAATGAAAAAAGACTTGAAAGAGGAATTACAGAAAACCATAAAAGAGGAACTAACGGAAGTAAGAACGGATATGGATAGGTTAAAGCAAGAAAACAAAGACCTAATGAATGAGAATAAAAGTTTAAAGGAACAACAGACACTTTTCAAAAAAAAGAATCACCACCCTAGAAGAAACTGTAACTATAATGAAACAAAGACAAGAATCACAAGAAGCTAAAGAAAAAGAATACGATCTGAGATTCCGTAACATTGGGGAAGAAGAAAATGAAAACATCAGATAAGTAATGGTGGAGTTGGTGACACAAATATGGAAAAAACCAAAGGACATGACCGAAGCCAACATAGACCGAGTCTTCAGAGTTCAATCTAATTACGCTAAAAAGCATAAAGTGCCAAGAGACGCGATGGTGAGTTTTGGAAGAAAATATATAAGAGATGAGATCTTGAGAGAGAACAACACATCTAAGATCCAATACAAGGGAAACAAGGTAATAATTCTAAAGGAAATGCCAATGTCCGTACTGGAGCGACGTCAGAAGTACTCCTTTTTGGCGGAGGAATTAAGAAAAAGGAACATAAGATTCAAATGGGACTTGAAAGAAGGTCTAATGGTAACTTGGCAAGATACAAAACATTGGATAACATCTGAACCAAAAGCCAAAGCGTTCTTAGAAAAAATTTGCAAAAGAGAAGAAAAGAACTGTCAAGAAAATCTCGATAAAAACAAAAATTTGACTACTCCCCAAAAAGACTCCAGCGACGAAGAGGTCAGCGTTGACGAGAGACAACTGGACCAGTCAGGAAGAGGAAAAAGGAGAAAAAGACCAAGGAAGAAATCACCAAGAATGTATGCTTCGTACTCCGATTTGGCAAGAGTAAATTCAGAGACTGAGAAAAAGAAAGGGAAAACTTATGACTCAGAACATTAAGACAATATCAAACAACATAAATGGGCTAAATGCACCAAATAAAAGAAAAAAAATCTGGCACTATCTCAAAAAAGGGAAGTACGATGCGATTGCATTACAGGAAACCCATATCTCCCAAAAATATAGTACACTCTTGGAAAACAAAGGTCTAGGGAATCTATACTACTCCTCAAGAAAAGATAAAAAAGAGGCTTAGCAACATACATAAAAGACAATCTACCCTCAAAGCTAGCCTTCAGGGATCAGGAAGGCAGGATATTAGGAGTAATGGTGGATATTAAAGACAGTAAAATTTTGGTTTGTAATATTTATGCGCCAAACGGAGGGAAGGGCAATTTTATAGAAAAACTTAGACAAAAAATCCTAGATCAGCAATTCAATGAACGATTAATCATGGGAGATTTTAACGGAGTGACAAGCATTATAGACGATAAATCCCCCAAAACGGGAGGAAGATCACAAAAAATAGTGGGGGAACTCCCTAAGTGCTTTAAGAAATTATTAGAGGATCTCAACTTGCTAGATCTGTGGAGACATCAGCATAAAAAAGACAGGGACTATACCTTCTTTTCCAATCGCCACAAAGTTTGGTAGTGAATCGACATGATTTGGGGCACCAAAACTATGGCAACAAAGGTAAACAAAAGTAAGGTGATGTCTGACCATGCCCCAATAGAAATAATAATGGAAGAAAGGGAAATGAAAACATTCAACTGGAGTTTGAACGAATCCCTAATAAGAGGAGAAAAGGGCCAGGAAAAAAAAACAGGGAACTATTAAAGGGATTCTTTAAATTTAACACTGAGGAAGAGACAAAAATAGATGTAATTTGGGATGCTTGCAAATCCTTCATGAGAGGCCACTTGCTAGAACAAAACTCTCATCAGATTAAAAGAAAGAAACTAGAAAATAATAAGTTAGAAAAAATCTGGAAAATCTGGAGAGACAACTGAAGCTAGACCCCAAAGATAAGAGAACATACCATCAGATTGAATTAGTAAAAAAGCAGATCCACACACTCAATCTGGAAGGGATGGAAAAGAAATTAAAATACGTTAAACAGACTCACTTCAAAAGTGCCAATAAAGTGGAGAAATGGTTAGCGAGAAAACTAGCAGCCAAAGCTTCAAGACATATAACAAAAATAGAAGACGGAGACAGCAGTTTTTACAAAACTACCGAGATTACTAAAAAATTCGAAGAGTATTATAGTAAATTATACAAGGCCGACGATATTGTGGAAGAGAGGGTAGTGCAGTATGTGGGGAACCAGAAAATAACAAGGTTGTCAGAGACCCAGAGAGAGAGATTAAACAAAACAATAACAACAGAAGAAATAAGAAAGGCTATACAAAACACACCAACAAATAAAGCACCGGGTCCCGACAGCTTTACCCCCATATACTACAAGACATTTCAGGACATTCTAATACCTCCCTTACAAAAACTAATGAATAATGTTTTGTTAAGGTAGGAGATCCGCTACCTTAACAATGCTACACAAGGAAAGAACAGATAGCACACAGGTGAATAATGTTTTGTTAAGGTAGGAGATCCGCTACCTTAACAATGCTACACAAGGAAAGAACAGATAGCACACAGGTGAAAAACTACTGTCCTATCTCCCTCCTAAACGTGGACTATAAAATCTTTAGCAGCATCTTAGCTTTGCGATTAAAGGAGTTGTTAAATGAAAGGATTGAGGAAGAGCAAACTGGGTTCCTACCCAAAAGACAAATAAGAGACAATATCAGATCGATTGTAAATGCAATAGAATATTACGACAAGAACATCCAGAAAGAGGTGGCCTTCCTGTTTGTAGATGCAGAAAAGGCGTTTGATAACGTTAACTGGAATATAATCAAAGCGGTAATAAAAGAAATGGATGCTGGCTATAGATTTATCACAGCGATAGATGCCATATATTCCAAACAATACGCAAAAATTAAAATTAACGGCCAAACGTCAAGTAACATTGAAATAAGCAAAGGAACAAGACAGGGATGCCCCCTCTCCCCCCTCCTGTTCATATTAACATTAGAAATGCTCCTGACAAATATAAGGGAAAACAAGGATTTGAAAAGTTTAAGAACAAACAAATTCTCATATAAAATCCGCGCTTTTGCGGACAACCTAGTGTGCATTGTAGAAGAGCTGCTAGAGAATATAGATAAATGGTTAAAAGTGCTAGAGACATACCGAGAAGTAGCAGGACTGAAAATAAATAAAGAAAAAACTCAAATGCTGACAAAAAACATAAATAAAGAAAAAAAGAATTACTACAAAAGCAAGTAGGAATTAAAATCAGTACCAAGATCAGATAATTAGGGATTATGATAACACTCAAAAATATTCAGCTCCTACAAAACAATTACCAAAAGAAATGGACGGAAATTAAAGAAAAACTTTAAAAATGGGAATCCTTAAACCCGTCCCTACTGGGGAGAATAGCCGCGATAAAAATGAACGTATTGCCCAAGGTGCTATACCTGTTCCAAACCCTGTCCATAATTAAATCCATGTCCATTTTCAAAACCTGGCACAGGGACATAGCAAAGTTTATTTGGAAGGGGGGGAAGCACAGGATCAGCCAGACAAACCTCAGCGACGACAAGAAAAGAGGAGGCCTGGGTCTCCCAGATTTGCAAATCTATTATGAATCGGCAGCTTTATGTTGGGTTAAAGATTGGGCAACCCCAGAGAAAAGAAAACTCCTAGCATTGGAAGAATACGATCTGGCTCTAGGGTGGCACAGGTACATATGGAGAGAGAAAACCAAATCAGAGAGGAATTTCAACAATCATTTTGTTAGGGCTGCTCTCTTTAAAGTTTGGGACAAATATAAAAAGAGGTTTTACCATCGGACGCCGCTCTGGTTCTCCCCAATAGAAGCCGAACACAGAAGAACAAACCCAAGAGAGAATTGGCTCACATACAACCAATTAGTAAAAAGAAACAGCCAAAACACCCAACTAAAATCACAAGAAGAGCTAAAACAACTCGACCCGACCATTTCCTGGTTCCACTACTTTCAAATTAAAGAAAATTTTGAGAAGGATAAAAAAACTGGTTTTGAATGGGAAGAAATTTTTTGGGATAAAATAATGAAAACAGAAACAAAACTAATTAGGAAGATTTACCAAAAACTATTACAATGGTCAACAGAGAGGGAACAGGTTAAAGAAACAATGGTAAAGTGGGCAAAAGACATAGGCCGCTCCATCAGCTTTCCAGAGTGAGAGGAGATATGGCAAAGAAAATTAAAATACACATACTCCACCGAACTCAGAGAATCATAGAATCATAGAATCAAAGAGTTGGAAGAGACCTCATGGGCCATCCAGTCCAACCCCCTGCCAAGAAGCAGGAATATTGCATTCAAATCACCCCTGACAAATGTCCATCCAGCCTCTGCTTAAAAGCTTCCAAAGAAGGAGCCTCCACCACACTCCGGGGCAGAGAGTTCCACTGCTGAACGGCTCTCACAGTCAGGAAGTTCTTCCTAATGTTCAGATGGAATCTCCTCTCTTGTAGTTTGAAGCCATTGTTCCGCGTCCTAGTCTCCAAGGAAGCAGAAAACAAGCTTGCTCCCTCCTCCCTGTGGCTTCCTCTCACATATTTATACATGGCTATCATATCTCCTCTCAGCCTTCTCTTCTTCAGGCTAAACATGCCCAGTTCCCTAAGCCGCTCCTCATAGGGCTTGTTCTCCAGACCCTTGATCATTTTAGTCGCCCTCCTCTGGACACATTCCAGCTTGTCAATATCTCTCTTGAATTGTGGTGCCCAGAATTGGACACAGTATTCCAGATGTGGTCTAACCAAAGCAGAATAGAGGGGTAGCATTACTTCCTTAGATCTAGACACTATGCTCCTATTGATGCAGGCCAAAATCCCATTGGCTTTTTTTGCTGCCACATCACATTGTTGGCTCATGTTTAACTTGTTGTCCACAAGGACTCCAAGATCTTTTTCACATGTACTGCTCTCGAGCCAGGCGTCCCCCATTCTGTATCTTTGCATTTCATTTTTTCTGCCAAAGTGGAGTATCTTGCATTTGTCACTGTTGAACTTCATTTTGTTAGTTTTGGCCCATCTCTCTAATCTGTCAAGATCGTTTTGAATTCTGCTCCTGTCCTCTGGACTATTGGCTATCCCTCCCAATTTGGTGTCGTCTGCAAACTTGATGATCATGCCTTCTAGCCCTTCATCTAAGTCATTAATAAAGATGTTGAACAGGACCGGGCCCAGGACGGAACCCTGCGGCACTCCGCTCGTCACTTCTTTCCAAGATGAAGAGGAAGCATTAGTGAGCACTCTCTGTGTTCGTCCACTTAACCAATTCCAGATCCACCTCACCGTAGTTTTGCCTAGCCCACATTGGACTAGTTTCCTTGCCAGAAGGTCATGGGGGACCTTGTCGAAGGCCTTACTGAAATCCAGGTACGCTACATCCACGGCATTCCCCGCATCTACCCAGCTTGTAGCTCTATCGAAGAAAGAGATCAGATTAGTCTGGCATGACTTGTTTTTGATAAATCCATGTTGACTATTAGCGATGACTGCATTTGTTTCTAAGTGTTTGCAGACCGCTTCCTTAACAATCTTTTCCAGAATCTTGCCCGGTATCGACGTGAGGCTGACCGGACGGTAGTTGTTTGGGTCGTCCTTTTTTCCCTTCTTGAAGATTGGGACCACATTGGCCCTCCTCCAATCTGCTGGAACTTCTCCCGTTCTCCAAGAACTCTCAAAGATGGTTGCCAATGGTTCCGAAATGACTTCCGCTAGTTCCTTCAATACTCTTGGGTGTAGTTGATCTGGCCCTGGGGACTTGAACTCATTAAGAGCGGCCAGGTATTCCTGGACGACTTCTTTCCCAGTTTGGGGTTGGATGTTCTCTAATCCCTCATCCACTCCATCTTGCTGAGATTGAAGACTCTCTTTTTGTGAGACCAAAAACTGGTTAAAACTCTTCCACAGGTGGTACTTAACCCCAGTTCAAATAGCAAAATTCAATAAAGTCAGAAAAGAAGAAACCTGTTGAAAATGTGGCAGGAAAAAAGGCGACTTCTTCCACATGTGGTGGAAATGTAGAGTAGTAAAAGTCTTTTTGGCATGAGATCCACAAAAAATGGAAAATATATTAAAACTTGAAATCGACTTAAAACCCGAGTACTTTTTGCTGGGTATAACAGACTTTGACACAGATGATAATACAAATAAACTCTTCTTCTTAGCTATGGCAGCAAGAATTAAATTAGCACAATATTGGAAGAAAAAAGAAACTCCTCCATTAGAGCTCTGGCTAGAAAAAACTCTAGATATAATGAACATGGATCTTCTAATACAGAGGTTGTCGCAGATTAGAATAAAGTCTAGAGAAACAAATGGGGACAAAGTACTAGATTACGTAGAAAAAGAGAACAAGGAAATCTGTATCCTTAGAAGGACACAATACAAATAAGTAGTTATAAATTTAATTAAGACTAAAGCCCAGAAGACAAGAACGACAACGATCCAAATAATAAAAATAACAATTAACAAAAAACAATTAAATAAATAAACAAATAATAATAATAATAATAATAATAAATTAACAATCAGAAAAACAAATAAATTAAACAAAACTAAACAAAAAATAAAAAGAAGAAAGACGAGCCTGACTTGGAAAACCTGGAAGTACTGCTTTTCACCAGTGCCCAATTCGTTGGGCCACATGGTTTTCCCTACTATCCCCCCCTTTCTATCCCCTCTCCAGACCCCAATCTTCCCCGCCCCCCACGTTAACCCTTACCCTTTTCCACTCTTTCTGACATACTCATTGTTCTCCTTCTTTCGATGTAAACCCTGTACATGGTTTTCCTTTCTTTTTAATGTATGTAATAAAACTAAATTTTAGACTTTTTTTATCACACTCTACTCTAAGAGCACATATTCTAAATAAAAAGATATTTTAAAAAATAAATAATAATAAATGTGAATGCTCATGTATACATTATTTATTATTTATAAAATACATTTTCTTATTTAGAAACACGTAACAAAAAGTTTAGGGGTTTTCAGATGGCAGGAATGGATTAACAGCATTTCAGTACATTTCAATGGAAAATTCACTTTGAGATCTCATCATCATCACCTTTATTATATCCTACCACCATCTTCCCGAAGGGACTCGGGATGGCTTATAAGGCACTCCAGGGTGCACATATAACATTCAACAGGTAAAAATGGTACAAAAGTATAAAACAAGTCACATAAAATTGTAACAACAATCCCGGTCATGTACATTTCAAATTTAGAGCTAAGTCATGGAACAAATTAAACTCTTAACTTCAAGTATCACTATACTAAATGTGATAAAAGGAAGCTAAAAAGAAAGCTATTGTGAATTGATAAATTCATAATAGCTTTCTTTTTAGCTTCCTTTTATCACATTTACAATTAATCTGGTATATTTAAACTTTTTCTCCTTTCCCAGCTAGATTAATATTATGCAGAGCATGTATGGAATGTTTTTTTTTCCTGAAGTGTGATAATAATAAGAAAAAATAAATGGGGAAAGCAAAAGTGTCACAACAGATGCACAATTTCATTAGAGATTTGCATGCAGCATATTTTAATTATTTCTTGTTTTTCAGAATAATTAATTGCTTTGAAACCCCAACAGGACCTGTCTAATCACTTCCTGTCTTTTGTTCTCATTAATTCTCCAATGTTTCTAAATATAAGAAAGCCTGCCTAGACACCCATGGTAGAAAGAGACAGCTGGTGTTATTATTTAGAAGTCTATTAAATGGTCTCAGAAAATAATATGCATTAAGCTCTCCTATACACTGCCTTTTGTACAAGTTTGGAGAAATTGCTGCTCATCGACATCTGGATGAGAAATGCTATCATTGTCAAGCAAAAGCTAAAAAGTGCCACTGTTTCACTTATCACAATTTCCCACTTGCAGTGTGTGCTTGTATTTAAAAAATGTTTTTGTATCTTATTTTTAAAAAAATTCAGCAGAGCAACATTTTATGCATTTTTAGAGTGACCAAGCATAGCTAATATTTATTCCATAATTAGTTGGACAAATAATTACCCCCCCCCCCCCCCACACACACACACACCAATGCCTTCTGAGAATGCATTTTAGTACTAACTTACTAATTTTGGTTGTCTAAATTCTGGTGTTGAAATCATTATAACCTTTTCAGTGGCTGTGTTATTTATTTATTTATTTATTTATTTATTTATTTATTTTATATGCCACTTTTCTCCCACAGTGGAACTTAAGGCAGCTTCCAGTACAGTGGGCCCATGATATCTGTTTGTGCTTGGTTTCAATACCCCTGTAGATACCAAAATCTGTGGATGCTCACGTGCCATTATATGGCATAGTAAAATAGATTTCATTATAGAAAACTGCAGAATCAAAGTTTGCTTTTGGCATTTAATTCGTTTTTCTAGCCACTAATGGTGGGATATGTAGGTGCAGAACCTGTGGGTATGGAGGGACAAATGTACTTCTAGCTAGTAGTTGCTTATATCTGATAAAATATTTAGTGGAATATTAGAGCGAATCTGACATTACAAGACATCAATGATATTTATTTATTTATTTATTTATTTATTTATGTATTTATTTGCAGTATTTATATACTGCCTTTCTCACACCTGGGGGAATTTTCTATATACCTAATGATATGCTGGATGCAGTGCTACGGAATTTGGCATGGACTGTGCTTTGCTAGCATCACATGAAATATGGAACTACTAGGAAAGATATAATGGCAAATTGACCATATATGACTTTAAACATTCAACTTACAGAATCATAATGATTTTGTAGTGCTGCATTTTTCTCCATGGCATATTTGATTCATATAAGGGAATTATTATCCTGCACAACAGTCCTAATGTGTTAGGTTTAAATCCAACCAACAGTCCAGCCACACTACTTCTGTAAATAGTAAGAAAGAGAGGAACCACCAAATGGAAGGAATCCTATAGTGTTTAAAGCAATAGGACTGCTACCAGAGAGATTCAGGTTATAGCCCCCACACAGCTATAATTAATGGCACCAATCCAAAATTGGAACAACTACAAAATTGAAACAAATTGGAACAACTACAAAACTGAAACAAAATGATGTAAAAACACAGGTATGTAAAAACATGTCAGATAAATTACAAAATAGTAAAGATAGCCCCAAGGTCACAGAGAATCTCAATATATACAAACAGCAGAAATATATACAGAGATATGAAGATAAATTGATATACAGACAACAAAAAACTAATCAATGCATTTTGAAAATATGCTTTAGAATGCTAAATTAAACATGGAAGTACAACCGTGAGACAGCAAAATCAACAAATCTGCATGACTTCTACATTGTATTCTTACCCCTCTATTCTGCCTTGGTTAGACCACACCTGGAATATTGTGTCCAATTCTGGGCACCACAATTCTCTTAATATTGACAAGCTCTCTCAATATGACTAAAATGATCAAGGGTCTGGAGAACAAGCCCTATGAGGAGCAGCTTAAAGAGCTGGGCATGTTTAGCCTGAAGAAGAGAAGGCTGAGAGAAGATATGATAGCCATGTATAAATATGTGAGAGGAAGTCACAGGGAGAAGGGAGCAAGCTTGTTTTCTGCTTCCCTGGAAACTAGGACACGGAACAATGGCTTTAAACTACAAGAAAGGAGATTTCATTTGAACATGAGGAAGAATTTCCTGACTGTGAGAGCCGTTCGGCAGTGGAATTCTCTGCCCCGGAGTGTGGTGGAGGCTCCTTCTTTGGAAGCTTTTAAACAGAGGCTGGATGGCCATCTGTCAGGGGTGATTTGAATGCAATATTCCTGCTTCTTGGCAGGGGGTTGGACTGGATGGCCCATGAGGTCTCTTCCAACTCTATGGTTCTATGATTCTATGATTCTTCAGCAGCCTTTCTGTAACTGCCCAAATATAATAATAGTTAATTAATCAGAATATAATGGTGGTAAGTGATTTCCATGCCTGTGAGATAGTGAATCTACCTCAGACTTCATACTGAACTCTAAAAAAGCTTATGTCATCCCTCTCCCAGACACAAGTTAAGTACTCTGGGTAGTTCATTTAACACAGTGGTATTCAACCTGTGGATCCCCAGGTGTTTTGGCCCACAACTCCCAAAAATCCCAGCCAGTTTACCAGCTGTGAGGATTTCTGGGAATTGAAGGACAAACCATCTGGGGACTTGCAGGTTGAGAAACAATGATAACACTTAATCTAACACACATTAGAGGAGATAGCCAGATGAAACCAACTTATATCAGCTGATTCTTGGCAGTTGAAGAGGAATAAAAAACACTTTAAAAAGGAGGATTAGGACTACCCAAAATTAAAAGTTATTATGAAGCAAACCAATTGGGACATGTGGTAGAAGGGATGCTAAACAAAGCTGACACAGACTGGATGGAAATAAATACTAAAGATATAGAAATGAGAATAGAAAATATATTTTTAAAGGAATACTCAAAAAAGAAAATTAATCAAATGGGAAATGTACCATTAAATGATATACTAATAATATGGAACAATTATAAGCAGGCCCGTAGCCAGGATTTTGTTTCGGGGGGAGGGGGGAGGCTGAGTTTGGTTCGGGGGGGCTGAGTCTGAGTAAAAGAGGGTCTACCCTAGCAAACCTTTTGTATTGTGGCCCCAATACCCCCATGCATATGAGATATATTGAGTATGGTGATCAGATCATTATATGAATAAACATAACAGTTTAAATAATGCACCAGTAAGGCCCTTTCGCGGACCACCATGAGAATTTGGAGGGGGCTGAAGCCCCCCAAGCCCCTCCCCCCCAGCTACATGCCTGACGATAAGTAATACCTAATCAAAGAGAATTCTAAAATAATGCCAGTTACAATGGAGGGGAAATTTCCTAAAAACCTAAAAAATGTGATGGATAAGGAACTGAAAAGGAAGAAATCAGACAAAATTGGAAGTTGGATGGAACAAATAAAGTAAAACAACATTAAGGAAATCCTAGGTGAATTAAATATATCATGGTTCAAAAATGGGAAAGGAAAGATCTTGGGGGAAAGAGAACCAACAAAATTTGAAAATATAACATAAAAGAGCAGATTAAAGAAGAATATTAGTATCAAGAAGGGATAACAAGTATGATATGCAAAAAATTCATAGAGACTAAAGGGGGAGAAAAGGTATTCAAAAAAGGGAACTATGGGAGGAAGAACTGGGAATAAATATAGGAGGAAGAAATTAGGAAAAATCTGGAGAGCAAGACACCTCAAGAATATAACAATTAGAATAAAAGAAAACTACTACAAGATGGTATGGAAATGGTACCTGACCCTGATAAAGATACACTATATAGACACGAACTGTTTAGAAAAATGTTGGAGGGGTTACCAAGAAAGGGGAACATGTATTTATATATGGTGGCAATGCAAATGTGTACAGAGGTTTTGGGGAGCAATTACAGTAGAAATAGAAAGTATTATGAAGAAAAAAATAATATAAAGCTGGCGAGTATACTGTTATCTATCTACAGTATAATACAGAATGATGGAATTAAAATGAACAGAATTTGATAATGACATTGTTAATGGTTGCAAGGCTACTAATAGCAAAAAAAAATTGAAAAGAAGATGTGGAAATTAAAGATAGAAGAATGGTATAAGCAAATTTGGAAAATAGCAAATTAACATATAATCTAAAGGTTAAAAAGGCCTAAGGAAGAATAATGATTTTTAAATAATTGGAAAAATTATTGAAGAAACATTAAAGAAAAAAATGGGAACCAACTTGCACCAGAAGAAATAAGGATCTGGTGGGATCATAAAGAAAAGAAGAACTCCAGAGATGAGGAGCACAATGGGTAGCACAACGGGGAAAGGAGAAGAAATCACTATATGAAATGTAGAGATGGGTTTTTTGTAACAAAATGAATAGAAATGGAATAAAAATTTACTATTTAAATAAAATAATTCTACTTGGAATGGATTTGGGCAGGGATATCAAAAATATGTGCTTAGAAGTATGAAAGAAGCATCTCTTTTGATTTCCACAAGAGGGTGAGAGCTGAATGCCAACTATTACCAACATAAATGGTACAATTCCAATCTGGTGACCTAAACGCTGTATTCCCAGTTTCCTAGTAGAGAATTTTAGTGAAGATAAAAATCAGTTTGTTCTTGCAAGAAGCATTTGTCTTAATTAAAAGGAATTTTCACAGAAGGAATACAGCTTAAGCTTGATCAGTAATCATTGTAAAATTGTGGAAAACAACCATCTGCAGTTACTGAATTGTAGATGAAGGCATTTATAATCCTCCCCTTTGGAATTTATTAGCCTTGTGCAAGCACAATAACTGCTCTAGTTTATAAAAGAAGATACTAGCAAGCCTTCTGCTTACCATCCATTAAATTCCCACAACTCCAAACTCAGCACTTTAAGAAAAACATAGTTTGGTCTTCTTGAAAGCCAAACCAGGTCAGAGGGTGTCTCTGCTATTTCTCTCGAATTCCAAGTATTTCCAGATTCTGCCTCCAGTTCTACCAGCATTTGTTTATCATGGACTAGATTGGATGGCACCTTTTTTCTCATTTCTTCGATGCATTGGGATTGTGGATAGTGTACAAAGAATCCACCTCTCCAACCCACTGATCTGGAGTTATACATTATTTTGCTCTCATTCATGCAGAGCTTCTTAGTGTCACATTTTATCTCATTTCTACACTAGGTTTAGATTTCTCCTTTATTTTACTTGCTAGAACGATTCTCTGGACTTTTTTCTGCAACTTGTAAGTAGCTAAGTGGTATAGCTTGGAAGTGAATGGCCGTTCAAAAAGAGGGAGAAGGAAAAATTGTTAGCATGCTACTGAAACCTCATAGTCCATCAACTTAATATGAAGTAAATAACTTGAGGATGTGAAACTGGGATTCTAACTTTTGTTATATGTACTTTCTACTGAAATGGTGAGCAAATCTGGACTGTAAAGAAATTGGGAATGATGACAGCAGTTACGATGTGAGGACGGATATACCACATTTCAATCAATCAATCAATCAAACAAACTTTATTTATATCGCACACCATTTCCCCATGGGGACAGGGCAGCTTACAAAAAGAATAAGCAATAAATTGAATGATAAATAAACAATATAAGCATTCTATCATAAAACAAATCTTAATAAAAACCGATAAAATACTTTCCACAGCAGCAACACAGATTAAAACAGATTAAAAGCCATAGTAAATGTAAGGTTTTCCCCTGACATTAAGTCTGGTCATGTTTGACTCTGGGGGATGGTGCTCATCTCCATTTCTAGTCTGAAGAGCCAGCGTTATCCGTAGGACCGTTGACACCTCCAAGGTCATGTGGCTAGTGTGACTGCATGAAGAGCTGTTACCTTCCCACAGAAGTGGTAGCTATTGATCTACTCACATTTGGATGTTTTCAAACTGCTAGGCTGGCAGAAGGTGGGGCTAACAGCAGGAGCTCACCCCACTCCCCTGATTCAAAGCACCAATCTTTCAGTCAGCAAGTTCAGCAGCTCAGTGGTTTAACCCACTGCACCACCAGGGGACCGTTCTATAGTTAAAAAGCCATATCCAGAATTAAAAGTCATATCCACAGAGCAGTCTTTATTTGGTAGAGCCATATCTTCAAATATTCAGCTTTTCATATGCGTGGGATCATAGGTAAGTTTTTACTCGAGTCTAATGCTCAACTTTTCTGACTAAAGTACATTGCCAAAATAGAGGTTTGCATTAGATTCAAAGGTACATTAAAATTGCATACATAATCCAACCTGCATGAGAACCTCAGAACCCAGAGGCTGGACAGGGAGGCAAGTGTCAAATAGAGGTTATTCTTGGTAGTGGTGGCAGCTTCAGGGCTCTGTGGCACCAGGAGGAGGAGCACCCAGTTGGTGAACCAATAATTGCTGCCACTTAGTTGTGGATCCTGTTTTCTGGGCAGCCCTTGGGGCTTCTCACTCAGAATCATAGAATCAAAGAGTTGGAAGAGACCTCATGGGCCATCCAGTCCAAAGCCCTGCCAAGAAGCAGGAATATTGCATTTAAATCACCCCTGACAGATGGCCATCCAGCCTCTGTTTAAAAGCTTCCAAAGAAGGAGCCTCCATCACACTCCGGGGCAGAGAGTTCCACTGCTGAACGGCTCTCACAGTCAGGAAGTTCTTCCTCATGTTCAGATGGAATCTCCTTTCTTGTAGTTTGAAGCCATTGTTTCGCGTCCTAGTTTCCAGGGAAGCAGAAAACAAGCTTGCTCCCTCCTCCCTGTGGCTTCCTCTCACATATTTATACATAGCTATCATATCTCCTCTCATCCGTCTCTTCTTCAGGCTAAATATGCCCAGCTCATAGGGCTTGTTCTCCAGACCCTTGATCATTTTAATCGCCTTCCTCTGTACACCTTCCAGCTTGTCAATATCTCTCTTGAATTGTGGTGCCCAGAATTGGACACAATATTCCAGGTGTGATCTAACCAAAGCGGAATAGAGGGGTAGCATTACTTCCCTAGATCTAGACACTATGCTCCTATTGATGCAGGCCAAAATCCCATTGGCTCTTTTTGCCGCCACATCACATTGTTGGCTCATGTTTAACTTGTCGTCCACGAGAACTCCAAGATCTTTTTCACACGTACTGCTCTCAAGCCAGGCATTGTCCCCCATTCTGTATCTTTGCATTTCGTTTTTCCTGCCTAAGTGGAAAACATTTGTCACTGTTGAACTTCATTTTTTAGTTTTGGCCCTTCTCTCTAATCTGTCAAGATCGTTTTGAATTCTGCTCCTGTCCTCTCGAGTATTGGCTGTCCCTCCCAATTTGGTGTCATCTGCAAACTTGATGATCATGCCTTCTAGCCCTTCATCTAAGTCATTAATAAAGATGTTGAACAGGACCGGGCCCAAGACGGAACCCTGCGGCACTCCACTCATCATTTCTTTCCAGGATGAAGAGGAAGCATTGGTGAGCACCCTCTGGGTGTGTCCATTTAACAAATTACAGATCCACCTCACCGTAGTTTTGCCTAGCCCACATTGGACTAGTTTGTTTGCCAGAAGGTCATGGGGGACCTTGTCGAAGGCCTTACTGAAATCCAACCATGTAGGGGTGGAGGGGGGTCCGGAGGAGGGGGGCGCTATCCAGGCCGTGTGGGGGAGGAGATTTGCTGGTCACCAATGCCCCAGGGAGAAGCACAATAGAGTTCTTGCGACCCTGGAGAAGGTAGGAAGTGGTAGGCCCCATGGCAGTCCCCTCAGTCTCAAGGTCCTGCTGATTAATGCCAGATCTGTCAATGGTAAGCCCGCTGCCATTCAGGACTTGATCCTGGATGAGAGGGCGGATCTGGCGTGCATTACTGAGACCTGGTTGGATGAGTTGGGGGGAGTAAAACTCACTCAGCTGTGTCCACCGGGTTTCGGTGTGCATCAGCAGGCCAGACAGGGGGGTGGGGAGGAGGGGTCGCAGCAGTCTTTCGGCAATCCATCGCCGTGGTCAGATGCGCTGTTCCGCAAGCACCTGGGTTTGAGTGTGTCCACCTGAAGGTGGGGAACCGTGACAGTGTGGGGTTTCTGCTGGTGTACCGCTCACCCCGCGACCCAGCAGTTTCCCTGTCTGAGCTAGCAGAGGTGGTCTCCAATTCGGCCCTGGTTTCCCAGCACTTGGTGGTGCTGGGAGATTTTAACATCCATGCTGAGACCTCCTTGTCCAGTGCAGCTCAGGACCTTATGGCCGCCATGACGACCATAGGGCTGTCACAAATCATATCTGGACCCACCCATCAGGCTGGACATACACTCGACCTAGTTTTTGTGGCGCACAGTGGAATGATCAGAGTGGAAGAACAAAACATCCTTCCGGTGTCATGGTCTGATCACTATCTGATCAGTTTTAGACTTCCTGCGGCCCTCAACCTTCGCAGGGGTGGAGGACAGATTAAGATGGTCCGCCCCAGGAGACTGATGGATCCGGATGGATTCCTGAGGAATCTTGGGGTTCTTCCTGCCATGGAGCCTGTCGATTCTATCGACGCCTTGGTGGATCTCTACAATAGGGAGATGTCCAGGGCGATAGATACGATCGCTCCCGAATGTCCCATCTCGTTGCATCGTGACAGGCCGTCTCCCTGGTTCACTGGGGAGCTGGCTGTGATGAAGCACATGAGAAGGGGGCTAGAGCGCAAATGGAGGAGATCTCGGGATGTGTCTGACCAAGCACGGGCTAAAGCCGCTCTTAGAGCATACTCCGTGGCTATACGGGTGGCCAGGGAATCTTTCACGACCACCCTTACAGCGTCTGCAACAAATAGATCATCAGAGTTGTTTCGGGTTGTCGGGGAACTCCTTCACCTACCTGTGGTGGAGGAGACCTTTGACGACCCAGCAACTCGGTGTTGCGAGTTCGCACACCATTTTGCAGGCAAAGTTGCTCAGATACGCCTTGAGCTCGATTCCAATTTCATCGCAGTGCCAGATGAGGTGACTGAGGCATCTGCTTGTCCAATTTTGTGGGATTCTTTTAGGCTTGTTCTTCCTGAGGAAGAGGTCCTTGGGGCTGTGAGAGCAACCACTTCGGCTCTAGACCCTTGCCCATCTTGGCTAATTAAATCGGTCAGGGAGGGGTTGGATGATTGGTTTGTGTTGATCATTAACGCATCGTTGAAGCAAGGAATTTTTCCATCTAATCTGAAGCAGGCTGTGGTTCGTCCACTTCTCAAAAAGGCTCCCCTTGATTCCACGGTGCTGAACAATTACAGACCGATCTCCAACCTCCCTTTTTTGGGCAAGGTGCTGGAGTGGGTGGTCGCCTCCCAGCTCCAGGGCTTTTTGGATGAAATCAACTACCTAGATCAGTCACAGTCTGGTTTCAGGCCTGGTCATGGCACCGAGACAGCCTTGGTCGCCTTGGTGGATGACCTCCGTAGAGAGCTGGACAGGGGGAGTGTGACTCTGTTGGTTCTCTTGGACATCTCAGCGGCTTTCGATACCATCAATCATGGTATCCTTCTGGGTCGTCTCTCTGGGATAGGCCTTGGGGTCACGGTTTTGTCACGGCTCCGGTCCTTCCTGGAGGGATGAACCCAGATGGTGAAGCTGGGAGACGCCTGCTCGGATCCCTGGCCTTTGACCTGTGGGGTCCCGCAAGGCTCTATTCTGTCTCCCATGCTTTTTAACATCTACATGAAACCGCTGGGAGAGGTTATCCGGAGTTTTGGAGTCGGGTGCCATCTCTACGCATATGACACACAACTCTACTACTCTTTTCCACCTAATTCCAAGAAGGCCTCTTGGGTGCTGGACGAGTGCCTGGCCGCTGTGTCTATCTGGATGAGGAGGAACAAGCTGAAGATCAATCCCAACAAGACAGAGGTCCTCCTGGTCGATCGTAAACCGGATCGGGGTATAGGGTGGCAACCTGTGTTGGACGGGGTTACACTCCCCCTGAAGGCACAGGTCCGCAGTTTGGGAGTCCTCTTGGATTCATCGCTCACGCTTGAGGCTCAGGCGTCGGCGGTGTCCGGGAGGGCTTTTGAACAATTGAGACTTGTGTGCCAGCTGCGACCGTACCTCGTGAAGGCTGATCTGGCTGGGGTGGTCCATGCCTTGGTCACCTCTAGATTGGATTACTGCAATGCACTCTACGTAGGGCTGCCCTTGAAAACGGCTCGGAAATTCCAACTGGTCCAACGGGCAGCAGCCAGGATGTTAACTGGGGCTCATTACAGAGAGAGGTCAATCCTCCTGTTCAAGGAGCTCCACTGGCTGCCACTTATTTTCCGAGCCCAATTTAAGGTGCAGGTGCTTACCTACAAAGCCCTGAACGGTTTGGGACCACCCTACCTATGTGACCGTCTACGAACCCACACGTTCACTTCGGTCATCTGGGGAGGCCCTGCTCGTGATCCCGCCTGCGTCACAAACGCGCTTGGTGGGGACTCGAGACAGGGCCTTTTCTGTGGCGGTTCCCCGACTCTGGAACGCCCTCCCAAAAGATCTCAGACAGGCCCCTACATTGGCAGTCTTCAGAAAGAACTTGAAGACCTGGCTATTCCGATGTGCCTTCTCAGATTAGGAATCTCCAATACCAAGTCCTAGAAGCACTTTAGTAGAATTAAGATTGCCGCACTCTGCACACTGCACTTACTTATAATCCTGCATACCTCCTGCCACATCAGTACTTTTAATCTTGTACCCATTACCCTGGCCCGACCCAGTTTTATAGTGTCTTGATGTATTGTTTTATTGTTGTTGTTCATACTGCTTAACTGTTTTTAATTTGCTTTAGGTATTGTATTGTTGTATTGTTTTTTGAGGCCTTGGCCTATGTAAGCCGCATCGAGTCCTTCGGGAGATGCTAGCGGGGTACAAAGAAAGTAATAATAATAATAATAATAATAATCCAGGTACACTACATCCACGCCATTCCCTGCATCTATCCAGCTTGTAACTCTATCGAAAAAAGAGATCAGATTAGTCTGGCATGACTTGTTTTTGAGTGTTTCTAAGTTTTTGCAGACCACTTCCTTAACAATCTTTTCCAGAATCTTGCCTGGTATCGACGTGAGGCTGACTGGACGGTAATTGTTTGGGTCATCCTTTTTTCCTTCTTGAAGATTGGGACCACATTGGCTCTCCTCCAGTCTGCTGGAACTTCTCCCGTTCTCCAAGAACTCTCAAAGATGATTGCCAATGGTTCCGAAATGACTTCCGCTAGTTCCTTCAGTACTCTTGGGTGTAGTTGATCTGGCCCTGGGGACTTGAACTCATTTACAGCGGCCAGGTATTCCTGGATGACTTGTTTCCCAATTTGGGGTTGAATGTCCTCTAATCCCTCATCCACTCCATCTTGCTGAGGTTGAAGATGACTTTCTTTTTGTGAGAAGACTGAGGCAAAGAAGCCATTAAGTAGTTCTGCCTTTTCCCTATCCTCTGTCAGCATTGCCCCATCTTCTCCTCGAAGAGGCCCTATCACCTCCTTGTTTTTCCTTTTTCTCCTGACATAAGAAAAGAAGCCTTTTTTTGTTTTAAATGTCCCTGGCAAGCCTGAGCTCATTTTGTGCTTTAGTCTTGCGGACCTTTTCCCTACAGGTGTTGGCTATTTGTTTGAATTCTTCTTTGGTGATTTCTCCCTTTTTCCACTTCTTGTGCACATCTCTTTTGTGGTTTAGCACAGTTAGAAGTTCTTTGGACATCCATTCTGGCTTCTTTGCACTTGTCCTATTTTTTCTCTGTGTTGGCACAGTTTGCAATTGTGCCTTCAGTATTTCACTCTTGAAAAATTCCCATCCATCTGTAACTCCATTATCTTTTAGTATCTGTGTCCACGGAATGCTGCTCAGCGTTTCCTTCGTTTTTCGGAAATCAGCTCTCCTAAAGTCCAAAATGCGGGTTTGACTTGTCTTAGTTTCGGCCTTCCTTTGTACCTCAAATTGCAGGAGCACATGGTCACTTGCCTCTAAGGATCCGATCACTTCAACCGCATCGATCAGGTCCTCACCATTTCTTAGGATGAGATCAAGAGTAGCCAACCCCCTTGTTGCCTCTTCTACCTTCTGGACCATGAAATTGTCTGCAAGGCAAGCGAGGAATTTGTTGGACCTTGTACTCTTGGACGGGTTTGTTTTCCAGCAAATATCGGGATAGTTGAAATCACCCATGACTACTACATCTCTTCTCTGTGCCTGTTTGGTCGACTGTTGGCAGAAGACTTCATCAAATTCTTCCTCCTGGCTTGGTCGCCTGTAGTAGACACCTACAATGACATCTTTTTGAGTCCCAGTTCCCTTGATTCTTATCCAGATGCTTTCAAGCTGGTTTCCCAGATTGCTGTCTTGCATCTCTTCTGCAGCATAACAGCTTTTGACATATAAGGCTACTCCGCCACCTCTCCCCTTTGTTCGGTTTCTGTGAAAGAGGTTATAGCCCTCGATGTCTACATTCCAGCGATAGGAGTCATCCCACCAGGTTTCAGTGATGCCTATGATATCATATTTGTGGCGTTGTGCTAAAAGTTGGAGTTAGTCTTGTTTATTTCCCATGCCCTGTGCATTAGTGTAAGGACATGTGAGCCCCTGAGATCGTCCCCTGAGCTGTTTAAATGGGATTATTGTGCTTTCGGTACTTGGTCCTCGTTGTGTTTGTGCAGCCCTCCCTTTAGCCTTCTGGCGGTTCCCTGACATTGTGGGTAAAGTAGTGTTTGCAAGGCTGTTGTCCCCCTCCCCTGGTGGACCTAGTTTAAAGTGCTCCTAATGAGATTTGCGAGTCTGTGAGCAGAAAGGTATTTTCCTACTTGTGTGAGATGCACCCCATCCCTTGCCAGTAGGCCATCCTCCTGGAAAAGCAGGCCATGGTCGAGGAAGCCAAAGCATTCCTCTTGACACCATTTTCTAAGCCAGTCATTGACCTGTACTATTTTTCTGGCCCTTGTAGGACCGTGTCTTACAACTGGGTGGAGGGATGAAAAGACCACCTGTACATTACATTGTTTTAGCTTTGTTCCGAGAGCTTGAAAATCATTTATGATCTTTTGAAAAGTATGCCTAGCAGTATCACTGGTTCCTACATGAATCAACATGAGGGGAGGATGGTGATGGGGCTTGAGAAGCCTGCTGAGCCTGAGTGATATGGTGTATTTGTGCCCCTGGTAGGCAGCGTATTTCTCGAGCCATCCCATCTGGTCTGGAAATGACGGCTTCCGTTCCTCTAAGGAGGGAATCGCCTACTACCAAGACCTGTTTACTTTCAGGATTGACAGGGTCCCTTTTGTGCAATGTATTGTGTAGGTCCCCAGAAAAGTTATCCTGTTGATGTGAATTGTGTAGGTGTAAAGTGTTGTTCTCCTCCTCAACATCCCCGGTACATTCGTCAAGGACAATCCATTGAGATTCGTCCAAGAGCCTATCGTTCTCCTGTATGTGTTCCTGTTGCACCTGGTCTATGGCTGGGGATGATACACCTGCATGATTGTGTAAGTGTGAATGTTGTGAAGTGTTGTCCCAGTCAGGGCTATCTCCCGCACACTGATCAAGGACGAGCCACTGATCAGTATCTAAGCCATTCTGGTCTTCCCCAATATGTTGTGTTTCATGGTCAAGTGTTAGTTGTGTGAGAATTTGGAATCTATTGTGTAACTGCAGCTGGACAGAGGTATTCTGAGGAGTCTTCCGGGTCCTATGTTTCTTTCTAAGGGTGACATGCCTCCAAGCTTGAGGGTTGTCCACATCTGAGGTAATCTCCTTTTGAGCCTCCCCATAATGTTGTTGTACTATGGACTGCATGTCTAGGACAGTGTGGTGTGTGGTGTCTAAGAACAGCTCAAGTTCCTGAATGACCTTAAGGGTCTTAATACGGTCCTCAAGTTGCTGGATCCTCTGTTCCATGTGAGTGATCTGTTTACACTTGGGGCAGATGTAATTGAGTAATTGTTGCGTGAAAAAGCTGAACATGTCACAGCTTGTGCATGGGACAGGAAGATTTTGTGTTTGTTCCATCTGCAGGCTGCTAATGACCTCCTCTTGGTGTGTGTTTTATGTTCTTGTCTGTATGCAGGGTGAAAAGACTCGACTCCATAGTCTCAGTCCCATACAGTTCCCAACCAGCCTCGTTTACCTTCCCCTTGGTTTTGAAAGCCTCATGAATGAGATCAGTTTAGACTTATGTCAGGCTGGTGCTCACCAGCCTCAACCTGAGTAAGGGGCATAATTTCCCAAAGGGGCTCATTCATGCTCTATGCATGAACTGTTGGGTGCATTACATTTAAGGGTAAATTCATTTTTTGTAATGTGTAACTTCAAAATTGAGGTGCACATTACATTTGATGGTGTATTATACTCAAGTAAATTTATTTCATGATCCCAGGGATTTTTTTTCTATTAGAGATGTGATCTTGTTCCTTGCCACAGCTATTGGAGAATTGCATCCATATTTTGGTTGTAAAGAAACATGTGAAAATTGTGAGTTATTCATATTAAGCTAAATGTAGTCCTATCTAGCCTTGCCTAATAATTAATTATAATTATAATTAATCAAAATTAATTATTCTTCAGTTTCAAGTACTTTGGATAATGAGTGCCTCTTTGTGTGCATCAATATATATATATATATATATATATATATATATATATATATATACTAGGCCTGGGCGGTTTCGTTCGTTAATTTTGTAATTCGTTAAATATTCGTTATATTTAACAATTACGAAATGAATACAAAACATTTTTTCAAACCCGGAAGGGTTTTTCAATAACGAAACGGCATCCTCCAGCCTTTTTACGAGCTTCCGCCCGTTTCGGAAATGGGATGGAGGATGCTGGTGCCTGGGAGCCAATCCGGCGCTCCCAAGCACCCAAGCAGCGCACCGTGGCTGATTTTGATTGGCCGGGAAGCCCTTTAAAAGCGGCTCCGCGTGGCCGCATTGCTCATTGTTGCGGACGGAGGCGAGTGAGAAGGGAGGTCCGGGAGGGCGGCTTGCATTGGCTTGCATTGGCTTGCATTGGCTTGGCTTGGTTGGCTAAGCTGGATTCATTCCTTGCATTGATTCCTTAATTCCTTAATTCTGTTGTTGGGAGAGCGAGGGCGGTTTTTGTTAATTTGTTAATTTTCCATTTTTAAATATTTTTGAAAAATACCTTTCTTTTATTCTTAAAAAAAATCAAAAAATATTCTAAAAAAAGGAAAGCCCCTTCTGTGCCTGTGTGTGCATTTGTCCCCTGTCTTGTGGCTGTTGGCTCCACAGCGGGGAGAGCATTTGGTTAATTTTCCATTTCTAAATATTTTTGAAAAATACCTTTCTTTTATTCTTAAAAAAAATCAAAAAATATTCTAAAAAAAGGAAAGCCCCTTCTGTGCCTGTGTGTGCATTTGTCCCTGTCTTGTGGCTGTTGGCTCCACAGCGGGGAGAGCATTTGGTTAATTTTCCATTTTTAAATATTTTTTAAAAATACCTTTCTTTTATTCTTAAAAAAAATCAAAAAATATTCTTAAAAAAAGGAAAGACCCTTCTGTGCCTGTGTGTGCATTTGTCCCTGTCTTGTGGCTGTTGGCTCCACAGCGGGGAGAGCATTTGGTTAATTTTCCATTTTTAAATATTTTTGAAAAATACCTTTCTTTTATTCTTAAAAAAATCAAAACATATTCTAAAAAAAGGAAAGACCCTTCTGTGCCTGTGTGTGCGTTTGTCATTTGTGTAGTTCCAACCAGTGCGCTCCTTTTGCCAACAGAAAGTGCTATAATATAGTGCTCGCTCATTATTTGTGTAGTTCCAACCAGTGCGCTCCTTTTGCCAACAGAAAGTGCTATAATACAGTGCTCGCTCATTTGTGTAGTTCCAAACAGTGCGCTCCTTTTGCCAACACAAAGTGCTACATAATACAGTGCTTGCTCATCATTTGTGTAGTTCCAACCAGTGCGCTCCTTTTGCCAACACAAAGTGCTACATAATACAGTGCTTGCTCATCATTTGTGTAGTTCCAACCAGTGCGGTCCTTTGGCCAACACAAAGTGCTGTAAGACAGTGCTCGCTCATTATTTGTGTAGTTCCAACCAGTGCGCTCCTTTTGCCAACAGAAAGTGCTATAATACAGTGCTCGCTCATTATTTGTGTAGTTCCAACCAGTGCGCTCCTTTTGCCAACACAAAGTGCTACATAATACAGTGCTTGCTCATCATTTGTGTAGTTCCAACCAGTGCGGTCCTTTGGCCAACACAAAGTGCTATAAGACAGTGCTCGCTCATTATTTGTGTAGTTCCAACCAGTGCGCTCCTTTTGCCAACACAAAGTGCTACATAATACAGTGCTCGCTCATTATTTGTGTAGTTCCAACCAGTGCGCTCCTTTTGCCAACACAAAGTGCTACATAATACAGTGCTTGCTCATCATTTGTGTAGTTCCAACCAGTGCGGTCCTTTGGCCAACACAAAGTGCTATAAGACAGTGCTCGCTCATTATTTGTGTAGTTCCAACCAGTGCGGTCCTTTTGCTCATTATTTGTGTAGTTCCAACCAGTGTGATGAAACGCTTCCTTCCCGGCTTTTCTAGTCGCAAGGGCCAAGTGCTATCGCAAATACCGAAGAAAGGCAGGGGACTGAAGATGAACACATTGACAAGAAGGGAACATTCATCCAACGAGATGGTTATTGAAACACCCACAGATGCTTCAACCAGCTGTGAGATGGCAGAACCTTCTTCTTCATCAGTTCGAAAGACTCTACGTTCAGATCCTGATGTCCTTCCAAGTACCTCTGATACTACTTGTTATGAAGAGGAGGGCGAGGAGGCGGACGTGTCAGAGGAATGGGAGGAAGACAATATGGAATGTGCTTCCACCACAGGAATTAGTGATCAAGAGGACTGCATGCTGATGGAGGGCGAGCTACAGAAACAACCAACAATTATACTCCCTTCCACAAACACCGACAGTCCAAACACGAGCATGAGTACATCTGAAGTGCCTAGTAGGGGTAGGCCGAGATCGCTCCTATGGGATCATTACAATGTCCATAATCAGAGGGCCACTTTGGCAGTTTGCAGGCATTGCGGTGTGAGCGTCAGCAGAGGAAAAGATATGAGGCATCTTGCCACAACAGGGCTAAGGATGCACATTAAGATACACCACCCAAATGTGAAGTTGGTCCTTCTTACTTAACTTGCAATACTGCTACAGAAATTAGTATGTATGCAATACTTCCCAGATAATTTTCAGAGTTTTTTCAAAGTGCAATTTCTGTTACTTTTTGTTACTTTTTCTTTATTTATTTCTTATATTTACTTTCTAAGTTTTTATAATAACATTATTTTTATATATTAATAATTTATAATTTAATTTTATATATTATTTTTATTATTATTTATAATTATATTTTATAAATATTTTATAAATTTAATTATATTTTATTTAAATATTTATATTATTATTTATTTCATTTATATAATATATATAATAATATATTATTATATTATATTATTTTATTTTATATTGTATATATTATATAATTTTATATTATTTATTATTATTATTATTATTATTTATAAATTATTATTATTTATTATTATTTATATTTTATTTATTTAAATTTTATTATTATATTATTGTTTATTTCATTATATTATTAAATTGACTCAGTTTTGACTCAGACTTATTACTTTTTTATTTAATATCTTAATATCTTGTTCTATTTGATTATTTTATTTGATTTATTTTATGAAATGATTTTGTTTATTTAGCATTGCGCAATCGCGTCCACCATTTTAACGAATCGATTCGTTATTATTTTAATAGCGAATCGATTCGTATTTAATAACGAAGTTTCGGAAGTCGTTTTTGCGCATGCGCAAATCGCGTCCGCCATTTTAACGAATCGATTCGTTATAACCTTAATGAATCGACCCTGCACCAATAACGAAGTTTCGGAAGTGATTTGCGCATGCGCGGGGGGTCCGCCATCTTAACGAATTGATTCGTTAATATTAACGAAATTTCGTAAATACCGAACTTTTTTTAAGGAAAATTTTGTAATTATTTTAAATAACGAAACGCAAAAAACCCCCAAAAATGAATCGATTTTAGAAACAAATTTTTGCGTTGTTACCCAGGCCTAATATATACAGCTACCATAATAATAATACTAAATAAGAGACGAAAACACATAAGACCCAAACTTAAAATCCAAACTCAAAACCTCAACCAAATGCAAGTATTATTCCATCCCTACCCTTAAATAGATTATGAATTCACTTTCCATCTCACTAAGCAAAGGCATCAATTAAAACATTCCAATAAACTTCCCATTGCTACTTAACTACATTTAAATTTGCTAAAAATCCAGCAGAGTTGATGGCGGAGGACCATCGCTTCAATGCTGGTGGTCTTTGCTTCTTCCAGCACACTGGCATTTGTCCACTTGTCTTCCCAAGAGATTTGCAGGATTTTTCGGAGACAGCACTGATGGAATCGTTCTAGGAGTTGCATGTGACGTCTGTAGACTATCCACATCTCGTAGGCATATAGCAGGGTTGGGAGGACAATAGCTTTATAAACAAGCACCTTGGTCTTCCTACGGATGTCCTCAAACACTTTGTGCTTCATTTGGAAAAATGCTGCACTTGCAGAGCGCAGGTGGTGTTTGATTTCAGTGTCAATGTTGACTTTTGTGGAGAGATGGCTGCCAAGGTAGCAGAAATTGTCAACATTATCTAATGTTACACCATTAAGCTGTATTTCTGGCATTGACCGGTGACTGCTGGAAGAGGACTTTGGTTTTCTCGATGTTTAATGACAGGCTGAGCTTCTCGCATGCTTCTGCAAAGGTGTTTAGAGTGGCTTGTAGGTCTTCTTTTGAATGCGCACAGATGACATTGTCATCAGCATACTGGAGTTCTATAACATATGTTGTTGTAACCTTGGTTTTGGCTTTCAGTCTGCTGAGGTTAAATAGATAATTTCCACTCTGGTGGAAAGCTTCCCATCAACAAGATGAAGTATCATAGCGATGAAGATGGAAAATAAGGTTTGGGCAATAACACATCCCTGTTTAACACCTGATTCCACCTTAAATGGGTCAAGTGCTAACCACAGTCATAGATACATTTAAAACAGATCATTAAAATACATTACATTAAAATATTTGATTAAAATCACAGCAGTTTAAAAATAATTGTCTAGGACAGTCCATTGTCATACATATCGCACTGAGTCTTATGCCAATTGCTGCTGCTACTGCTCAAATGCTCGGTCCCGCAACCAGGTCTTTAGTTTCATTCTAAAGGACAGGAGGGAGGGGGGCAGTCTGATGTCACAGTCTGATGTTACTACATAACGTTACCATGTATTGAACTGCTTTTTCTGTTGATTTGTTGTAAAACATGATGTTTTGGTACTTGATTTGTATAATCATAACGTAATTTGATGTTTAATATGCTTTTCATTAATCCCTTCTTATTATCCGACATTTCCGCTTATCCAACGTTCTGCTGGCCCGTTTATGTTGGATAAGCAGGACTCTACTGTACATCATAGCTCATATGTTGAATGAGAGCATCTTAAATGTACCATCTAGTTTTTAATGAAAATCTATCAGACAATTTCTGTAGTAACAAATAGGCACAAAACTATTTTTCTACATGTTTTTAATTACCAGGGGAAAAGGAGCATGTCTGATCTACCCTTGGAAGAGAATGTCATTTTTCTCTTTTATGTGCAAAGACTCATTTCATGCCCATATTGTGCCTAATGTTCGTTGGATTTTCTGTAGCTACCCCTGGACAAGACCCAGACAGAGAGGCCTGAAAAGATTGATATTCCAATCTAAAAGACTTTCAGTTCACATTTCTATTTAAAAATAAGTAATCTTGCAAAGCCTAGGCAAAGTATTCAGTTAATCTTCTTGAAATAATAGAGAGCGCTGTCAATTTTAGCCTTTTGATTTGATATCAGTTCACATTTCTTTATACTTTTAAAGTTCAATCTGGTGTTCAGTCAAGAGGAAATCTTGACTATCATGGTACGTGATTTGGCATGGAATTTTTTTTAAAGATTTTTTTTCTGAACAGAGAGAAACTAAAATAATTGTCAAGCTCCTCTTGTAGTATCAACAGGAGGAGAAAAAATTCCATACAGATAAACACCATTCCATACAGATAAACTTTGTCCAGACCATTCCAGGCAGATTGTAAATTTGTTCACGTTACAAATAACTTATCCTGAAGTTATTATATACCACAATGTTAATAAAAGTGAGAATTACAATATGAGATACAATTTTCCCTTGCTAGGTTATGTAGTTTTCTCTTCAGCTATCTTTCTAACTGTAAGTTACAAAGAGTAATGGTTTCAGGAAATTAATAATAGCAGACCCTGTCTAATTATTTAATTTACCTACTCCTTCTCATTTTAATATGATCTTTATTGAAGATTTCATTAAGTATATATATATATATATATATATATATATATATATATATAATCAGTGATAAGAAGAGACAAAACAACAAAAGAAAAATAAACAAAAAGCAAAGACTGCTTTTTCTTTTTCTTGACTTCCCAAGTATCTTCCATGAGATATCTTCCTTTTTTTGGTCCCTTTCCATCTCTTTTTAACTTTCTTAAATCTCACATGGGGTTGATCTTTTCTTATCATATTAATACTGTGTAGTTTATTTATTTATTTATTTTATTATTTTATTATTTACTCTGCTTATATACCGCTGTTCTCAGCCCGAAGGCGACTCACAGCAGTTTACAACAAATAAGAACAACAAAAATTCAATGCTACAATATAAAAACAGTTAATAACCTAACACATTACACAATTAAGAAACAATTACTACAATAACCATTCACTATGTCTCATCATCAGAAAACATGATCCAAATTCGTCATCCATTGTTCCATTCCTATGTTCATTAACCAATCATTGCACAATTATTCGAACGCCTGCTCAAACAGCCAGGTCTTCACTTTTTTGCGGAATACCATTAGAGATGGTGCTAATCTAATGTCCGTGGGAAGGGCGTTCCACAGCCGAGGAGCCACCACCGAGAAGGCCCTATCTCTCGTCCCCGCCAGCCGTGCTTGAGAAGCAGGCAGGATCGAGAGCAGGGCCTCCCCGGAAGATCTCAAAGTCCTGGTGGGTTCATAGGGAGAGATGCGGTCAGATAGTTAGCTTGGGCCGGAACCATTTAGGGCTTTAAAGGCCAATGCCTTTGAATTGAGCCCGGTAGCAAATCGGCACCCAGTGGAGCTGGCACAACAGGGGGGTTGTATGCTCCCTGCGTTCCGCTCCTGTTAGTAACATGGCTGCCGCACGTTGGACTCATTGAAGCTTCCGGGCCGTCTTCAAAGGCAACCCCACGTAGAGAGTGTTGCAGTAGTCTAAACGGGATGTAACCAGAGCGTGGACTACAGTGGCCAAGTCAGACTTCCCAAGGTACGGGCGCAGCTGGCACACAAGCTTTAGTTGTGCAAATGCTCCCCTGGTCACCGCCGAGACCTGGGGTTCCAGGCTCAGCGATGAGTCCAGGGTCACACCCAAGCTGCGAACCTGCGTCTTCAGGGGGAGTGTGACCCCATCCAACACTGGCTGTAACCTTATGCCCTGTTCGGCCTTGCGACTGACCAGGAGTACCTCTGTCTTGTCTGGATTCAATTTCAATTTGTTCACCCTCATCCAGACCGTCACAGTGGCAAAGCACTGGTTCAGGACCTGGACAGCCTCCTTAGTAGCAGGTGGAAAGGAGTGACAGAGTTGGACATCATCCGCGTACAGATGACACCGTACCCCGAAACTCCGGATGATCTCCCCCAGCGGCTTCATGTAGATGTTAAACAACATGGGAGACAATATGGAGCCCTGAGGAACCCCACACGACAACGGTTGTGGTGTTGAACAGGTGTCTCCCAATAACACCTTCTGGGACCGACCCTCTAGGAATGACCGGAGCCACTGCAAAACAGTACCTCCAAGACCCATCCCCGCGAGGCGTCCCAGAAGGATACCGTGATCAACGGTATCGAAGGCCGCTGAGAGGTCCAGCAGCACCAACAGGGACACACTCCCCCTGTCGAGCTCCCAGCGCAGATCATCCACTAAGGTGACCAAGGCTGTCTCGGTACCATGTCCCAGCCTAAAGCCAGACTGTACCGGATCTAGATAATCCGTGCCTACCAAGAATACCTGGAGTTGTGAGGCCACCACACGTTCCAAGACTTTGCCCAAAAAGGAGAAATTGGAAACTGGCCGATAGTTGTCGAATTTAGTGGGGTCCAGTGATGGTTTTTTCAACAGCGGTTTTATTATAGCTTGTTTTAAGCTCGCTGGAATCTTGCCTTCCCGAAGGGAAGCATTAACCACCACCTTAACCCACTCAGCCATTCCCCCTCTGGCCTCCTTTAGAAGCCAGGATGGGCAGGGGTCCAGGATACATGTGGTAGGACTCATTCATAGAATCATAGAATCAAAGAGTTGGAAGAGACCTCATGGGCCATCCAGTCCAACCCCCTGCCAAGAAGCAGGAATATTGCATTCAAATCACCCCTGACAAATGGCCATCCAGCCTCTGCTTAAAAGCTTCCAAAGAAGGAGCCTCCACCACACTCCAGGGCAGAGAGTTCCACTGCTGAATGGCTCTCACAGTCAGGAAGTTCTTCCTAATGTTCAGATGGAATCTCCTCTCTTGTAGTTTGAAGCCATTGTTCCGCGTCCTAGTCTCCAAGGAAGCAGAAAACAAGCTTGCTCCCTTCTCCCTGTGGCTTCCTCTCACATATTTATACATGGCTATCATATCTCCTCTCAGCCTTCTCTTCTTCAGGCTAAACATGCCCAGTTCCCTAAGCCGCTCCTCATAGGGCTTGTTCTCCAGACCCTTGATCATTTTAGTCGCCCTCCTCTGGACACATTCCAGCTTGTCAATATCTCTCTTCAATTGTGGTGCCCAGAATTGGACACAATATTCCAGATGTGGTCTAACCAAAGCAGAATAGAGGAGTAGCATTACTTCCTTAGATCTAGACACTATGCTCCTATTGATGCAGGCCAAAATCCCATTGGCTTTTTTTGCCGCCACATCACATTGTTGGCTCATGTTTAACTTGTTGTCCACGAGGACTCCAAGATCTTTTCCAAGTATCTCGTCCACATCTTCGGGTTTCACCAATTGAAATGAATCCATCAAAATAGGACAAGCAGGTGCTCGTGTTACATCTGCCATTAACATGGTATCCAGACCAGAACGGATCAAAGCGACTTTGTCTGCAAAGAACTGAGCAAAAGCTTCACAATGAGAAGTCGAATTGTCAGGGTTCCCACCTTGAGTGGTGGGATTTAAAAGGCCTCTGACAATTTGAAACAGCTCAGCCAGACGGTTCTTTGCAGATGCAATAGTGGCCGCAAAGAAGACCTTCTTTGCGGCCTTTATTGCCGCGGCATATGCCCTTAAAAAGGACACAAACCGTGTTCGATTTGGCTCGCTCGGATCAGAACGCCACACACTCTCTAGTTCCCTCTTCTTCGCTTAATCGCTGCCAGCTTCTCGGTGAACCAGGGAGCTGGTTTAGCTCGGCTACTTGAGAGGGGACATTCCGGAGCAATCGTGTCAATTGCCCTGGTCATCTCCCCATTCCAGAGAGTGACCAGGGCCTCGACAGGATCACCTACCGAGGTGGCGGGAAACTCCCCAAGAGCCATCAGGAATCCATCCGGATCCATAAGCCTCCTGGAGTGGACCAACTTAATGGGTCCTCCACCTCTGCAGAGGTTAGGGGGCGCAGTGAGCCTAAATCTGACCAGGAAGTTGTCGGTCCATGGCAGCGGAGAGATGGTCAACTCCTCGACACCGCCACCTTCCTCCCATCCCTGGCAGAAAACCAAGTCCAATGTATGTCCTGCACTGTGAGTGGGGCCAGATACTTGTTGGGACAGCCCCATGGTTGCCATGGCAGACATGAAGTCCTGAGCCGCTCCTGAAAGGGTCACCTCGGCATGGACATTGAAGTTCCCCAGCACAAGGAGCTGCTGGGACTCCAATGCCAGGCTCGAGCCACCCCCACTAGCTCAGGTGAGGAGACTGTAGTGCAGCGAGGTGGACGGTACACTAACAGAATCCCTATTCTGTCCCGGTCACCCAACCTCAAGTGGACGCATTCAAAATTTGTTGACTGCGGGATGGGGCTTCTGGTCAGAGGGATGGAATCTCTATAGACCACTGCAACCCTGCCTCCCCGCCCTCCGGATCTCGGCTGGTGCTGCACGGAAAAACCTGGCGGGCAAAGCTGGGACAAATTCACGCCTCCAGCTTTGTCCAACCAGGTCTCCGTAATGCACGCCAAATCTGCCCGTTCATCCAGGATTAAATCCTGGATGAAGGTTGTTTTTCCATTGACAGATCTGGCGTTCAACAGCACCACCTTCAATCCAGAGGGACCGCCATCCTGGTTACACCAGTTTACCATATTAGGAGACCGGTTTGGAATTACTAATGTTGTTACACAATCCCTAGGCTGAATTAATGGTCTCCTTTTCCCGCATCTCCCCTTTCCCACCACCACTTCTATGGGGGCCCCTCGGCTGGCGGAACACCCTCCCCCCTCCATGCCGCAGTCCATATCCATAACCTCAGCTTGCATTTCATTGTTGGTTACTTGGTTTGTTGAGATCTCGGTTTGCCATAAACTTCCGTTCCCTCCATCCCCCCCCCCCCCACGCTCTGTTGTTTCCCAAGATCTCCAGCCCGCTACGTCCCCTGTCCCTTTCACAATTAATTAACAGTAAGAATAATAAATACAAGGGGATGGGGGAGCACATGGGTGATAGCTGTTAAGACACTTCACTAGAGTTTCGCAATATCAAAAAGTGCAATAAATAATCATATCCAAGGTTCTTAAAGTGCAGCAGTGTTGCTAGTATTTAACCAGTATAGTGCAGCAGTATTGCTAGTTAAAGTGCGGCATGGAGGGAAAGTGCTAAAGATGGATGGATTAGCAGCAAAATAGCAGCAAAATAGGTACGGGGGTATAGTATTCGTGTTTCAAATATTCTGTCACTTTCATCCCATCTCTTCCTTTATTTTTGGACATCAGGTAGGTAAGCCTATCCATATTTCTTATATCTAGTAACTTTTCCAGCCAACCTCCTTCTTCTGGTATCTCGGTCTTTTTCCATAGTTTTGCGTAACAAATTCTTGCTGCTGTGGTTAACAAAAATAGAAGTGCTTCTTTCTAATTTCTTTTCTGTTATCCCTAGCAAGAATACCTCTGGTTTTGAGGGTATATTTACTTTTAATAATTTTTGTAATGTATCCTGTATTTTCACCAAAATGTCTTTGCTTTCTCACATGACCACCACAGAAATATAAGCCTTCTTTCCTTCCACACTTTCAACATTTTGTATTTATGTTCTTATAACATTTTCCTAATTTTCATAGTGTTATGTACCATCTATAAGACATTTTTATCCAATTCTCTTTTAGGTCAGTTGCATACATATATTTGAATTTTTTTTGTTCCAAATTTCCTCCCATTCTTCTTTTTTATGGTTCTTCCTATGTTTTCTTTCCACCTTTTCATATATTCTTTGTCGTCATTTGTCCCTGTTGTCCATTCCAATAGTTTTATGTAAATCGTAATTAATTTTTTTGTCCGAGCTTATTATCATATCCCAAAAGGTTTTTTTGTTCTTTAAATCCTAATTGTTTATCTTTTAGGAAGCATTCTTTAATTTGCCGAAATTGATATCATGTGATTTTCTCATTAATTATTTTCATCTCCTGTTTTCAGAGTCAATAATCTTTTTTCTTTTTCCAGTAGATCATTGTATTTGGGCCAATTGTTCCATCCTAGTACTCTCCTTTGCATGGCTTCTAATGGTGAGATCCATAGGGACGTTTTTTCACATAACCTCTTTTTATATTTTTCCCAAATTTTAATTATGGTCGATCTCACAAAGTGATTTCTGAAGTTTTTTTTCTTTCCTAAATCCATCGTATCAGAGGTATAAATGCCAACCAGCTCTTAATTCTATTCCCTCCAGATTTAATAGTTTTTCTTTTGCTAATTTTGCCCAGTCTTTTTTTTGTCTGTATCATTAAAGATTTAGATACCCAGATCATATTGATCCTCGACCACTTCTTGTGTCTGTCCAAGAAGAAGGTATAATCTCTTTTCTCATTTCTTACTCTCCAAACGTCTAGTATATTAAATTCTCTCATCCAATTTGTCATTGATTTATGTAAATTGCCTTTTCCTGGTTTTCTTCTTTCTTTTGTTTAGTTTGCTTCTATCTGATTCGCTGTCTAGTACTCCATTAAAATCTCCCATTATTATTAGTTTATTGAACTCTTGGTCATTGATGTGTGTTTTTAAATTTCCGCAAATCTTGTTTTTGCATCATTTGGAGCATACACATTACAAATTAGGGTCCTTTTGTTCTGGATTTCTATGATCACCACTGCTGTACCAACCAAATAATAATGAGGCACACCTCCACTACAGACTAGCTCACCAAAATATAGAGCTTGCTAAAATATAGAGGGAGAAATAGTTGTTGGATCAACTAAATATTTAGAAGCTAGGAACTATGACCCGCTTGAACTGAAAGGCTTAAAAGGGTTCTTTAGTAGATCTTCGCTGCCACCAAATTTAAGAGTAAACTGGCTGTGGTATTTGTGAGAGGTTGCTCAGTAACACACTCTGTGTTACTATAGTGTTCTTAGAGGTTGTGTAAAGTTATTGTGAATAATGCTTTTACCACAAAGATAGTCACACAGAGGCTTGCTTAAGTTAATAAAAATAACCAGAACGTTTAATTAACAGGCTTGAAATATTCATGTACAATATGGTTGTACATTAAAATACTGGCACATACAAGCTTGTGGTTATGTAGAGTAAAGATCTTAAAACTTCTGGGTACAAGTCTTTTTTTAAAAGATCAACAAAGAAGATTACCTCAGGAAATGAATCTCTGAGAGTAACTCCCAAAAAATCCCCCCCCCCCCATAGGAAACTGGCCGAATCCCTGAACCAGCTTTTCCTTAGGGAAAAGAACCGACCACAGCAGGGTCCTATTCCACTCAGTGTTCTAGCTATCTATTTCAATAGCTGTTCCTGAATCCACTCCACAGACTGTCCCAAAGTTCTTCCTCACAAAAACCCAAACTACCCTTCCAAACTCCCAACTCACAACAACTGACTACCTGGCAAAACACAAGCCTCAGTTTTTTAAAGTCACTTTTTTCCTTCAGCCCCCATCTCTCTGACCAATCTCAGCCCAATATCTTCCCCTCCTAGGCTAGAACACGCCCCCTTAAGGCAAACCTGGATGCCATGGCTTCACCAGGCCCACTCTCCTAGGCCTAAGCTAGCCTGCCAAGGTAAGGGAATCATTACAGTTACCCCTACAAATCTTCCATCCCCATCTTTAAATGCTAATTCAGCTGATATGTCATTCTTCATGTATTTTACAACTCTTCTCTTTTTTTCTGGAGCTGATGCGTAGAAAGTTTCCTAATGTTCTGTTTTCTAGGTGTGCTACATGTCTCTGTGTTATATGTGTTTCTTGCAATGCTATTACATGACACCTTTTTTTCTTTAATTTATTAAATATTTTATTTCTTTTGTTCAGTGAATTTAGTCTGTTCACGTTTTTTGAGTATAATCTTAATTCTCCAAGCATCTGCCTTCTGCCATTCCTTCTTCTTGTTCATCTTCCTCTAGTTCCTCTTCTTCATTTTCATCCTCTTCTTCATTCTCTTCCAGTTGTTCTTCCCTCTCTTCCTGACCCGTTCTTCCTGTTCTTCCTTTTGAGTTTGTTGAGTTGATTCCTTATTTCTGTATCTTCCTTTTTCCGAGTATTCCATATCTTGTCTCTTGTTCTTTTTTCCTTTCCTTTCTTCTTTTCCTTTTTCCTTTTCTTTATCGTGCTTAATTTTTTTTGAAGAATTCTCTAGCTCTTTCCTCGTTGGTTATCCAAAACCTTTGTTCTTTGTATGTTGTCATTAAACCTTCTCCTTTTCCCCATCTGAAATGAATATTTTGTTTCTTTAGCTTATCTGTAAGGAAGTGATATTTCCTTCTCCTATTTAGAACTGTATTTGGATATTCTTTCAGTATTACTACTTTCTTTCCTTTGTAGTAGATTGATTTTTTGCTGTTTATCTTCAGTATTTCATCTCTCATGGTGTTTTTAGGAAGTGGACAATTACATCTTTTGCCATTTTATTTTTCCTGACATAATTTGTGTTTACTCTGTATATTCTATCCATCTGCTCCAAAATTTCTTGGTCCATCCATTCTAGCAATTCTGCTAGAATTTCTGTTACTTTTTCTCATATATTCTCTCCTTTTTCTTCACATATGTTTCTCAGCCTTTTTAATTTTTCTTATTATTACTATTGCAATTACTTGTTCTTCTCTCTTATGTGCAGTCCAGCTTTTGCCCTCTTTTATTTCTCTTTATTACCTGCTTTTATATCGCTTGAGCTGTTTCTGCCTTTAATCTCATATAGTCTTCTTCTGCAGCTTCTCTATTTTGCTTCTCTATCTTCTCTTTCATCTCCTTCATCCTTCTTTCTTTTGCCCTTCTTCCTTTTGCTCTCAGATCATCCTTCTGCCCTTCCTCTTACATGGCGCTTCCTGTTTCCTGTCTTTCTTATCGTCTATTCTTGCGAGTCTTGAGGAGATTCTCTTACTTCCTCCCTTCTCTGCTGTCCCCTCTCTTCCACCCTCGGTTCCAGCTTGCACCTAAAAATCTTGCCCCAAGTCTCATTTCGATTTTGCCACTCCCTCCTCTCTCCTTCTCTCCGTGGGGGCTGTTGCTCTCCTGTTTGCATCTCGTCCCTTGGATAGCCCAAACAAAGGGTCCCTCAAGGCCAGTCTTGCTTCTTTATCTCCTTATCGCCTGCCTTCTCTTTCGCCTGCCCCCCCCCCCCCCCAGGATTCAGTGTCTTTGAGTATTAATCTATTGATTTGTTCTGTTTAATATCATGAATTTCAAGTTGTTACTCTAATAACTTTGGGCTATCTAGTCTGTTTGCATTTTTTGTCTGTCTGTTTTCTCTCTCCCTATCTTCTTTATGATCCTTGACTCTCTTTTTTGGTATGTCTTATACTATGTTTATCATGAGTTCTGTGTCCTAGATCTTCTTTTCTCTCATCTCACTCCTTTCTTATTTCACCGTTTGTCCTCTGTGTTCATCTCTCTGTCCCTATCTCCCGATATATGTTACTCCATTTCCCTTCCTCCCAAATTCTCTTCTTGTTTCTTATTTCTTCCCCCTTATCTATCTCTCTTTCTTTCTCTTTCTCTCACAGTTTTATCTAGGAGACCCTCTCCACCTATTTCTGATAACTCCTTCTTGAGCTTACTTTTTCATATCTTTCCTTCTTTCTTCAATATAAAATGTGCGTTGCTGGAGATTGCAGGAAATTCCCCTGTGTGCTTTTGCTGCAGCCTGCCATATCTTGAGATCAATACTGGATACTTTTGGGATACCCTCTTGAGGAGGAGACCACCTATTGGACAATCGGCTGACCCCCTTGTTCTGCAGTACCTCTCACTTCGATCAGTGAGTGGAAGGGCGCTCTGCTCTACCCAGCCACATGGCAAAGTGCCAGCTTTGCCATGTGGCACTCTCCCTAGAGAGCTCTGCATGCAGGTCTCTCTGCACTTGGAAGTCCCCCCTACTCCTTCTCATTAAGATAATGGAAATTCTATACATAGTAGTAATTCCCAGTCTTGAGTTGTTTGACTACAGATGCTGTTGGACCAATTGGTAATTACTATAGCATCTCAAAAATTGGTGTAACTGTTTTGGACCCTTTCCATGGCCCCATCTGTCTTGGGAAGAAATGCAGTGCTAAGAGCCCATCAATTTAAGAAAGCTTTTTGAAAAGCTTGAAGTAAACTGAGGACCTCGACCAGATATGATACACTCTGGGCACACATGACACTGGGAAATGTAATGTATAAACAATTTAGCTAGTTCTGACATGGAAGAAAGGGCATGTAAAACTTCAACCCATATGTCCACAAGCCCTCCATTCACCACTATGAGACTGGAACCAGTCGTCACTACACACTGCTTTCTTCAGTTCATCTGCAAACTGGTTGGTAGACTGGGACAGCCATGGTCTCTCCCCCTTCCCGCTTTTGGGACCAAAACTGTGCAGCCAGGCCCAACTGCTGTTGTGAGAAAATGGTCCCCATCTCTCCAGGGGCAAAATAGTCAGCTGTTGGCATGATTTCCAGATATTTTGGTGTGCTGCAATGCTCCAGTGGGATTCCTTTCCAGGTAAACCTCAGAGCTAGAGATACCTGACTGTTCTTAAGATGAAAATCACACTTCTGCATTTTAGATGGATTAGAAATCAGCTGGTTTTCCCTGCAGTAGGCAGTAAGAGCACCTAAAGCTTTGGAGATCTTTTCAACCATTTCAAAGATGTCTGCTGGGCAGTGATGGGACAATCATCAGAATAGTTGAAACTCTATGTTCCTTCTGGCAGTGGCTTATCATTTGTGTAAATGTTAAACATAGATGGTGCAAGCAGGCTCTCTTGAGACAGACCATTCTTCTGTTTTTGCCATCTGCTTCTCTGGCTCTGGAACTCAACAAAAAAAGCTCCTGTTTTGAATCAGATTTCCTATGAAGCGGGTGAGGTAGTAGTCCTTTGAGATATTATATGGTTTTTGTCTCCGGAGAAAGCGATGATTTACACTATCATTTGCTGCGGACAAGTCTATGAAGACAACTCCTGTAATCTGTTGCCTTTCAAAAACATCTATTGCTGAGTCAGGTTCAGTACTTGTAAATATCTGGCCCCACCCACTGTGCTGGACACACATTGGATTTGGTTTTCTGCCAGGGATGGGAACAGGGTGGCGGTGTGGAGGAGTTGTCCATCTCTCCGTTGCCATGGACCGACCACTTCCTGATCAGATTTAGGCTCACTGCGCCCCCTAACCTCTGCAAAGGTGGAGGACCTATTAAGATGGTCCGCCCCAGGAGGCTGATGGATCCGAATGGATTCCTGACGGCTCTTGGGGATTTTCCCGCCACCTCGGTAGGTGACCATGTCGAAGCCTTGGTGGCTCTCTGGAATGGGGAGATGGCCAGGGCTATTGACATGATTGCTCCGGAACGTCCCCTCTCAAGTAGCCGAGCTAAACCAGCCCCTTGGTTTACTGAGGAGCTGGCAGTGATGAAGCGAAGGAAGAGGGAACTAGAGAGCGTGTGGCGTTCGGATCCGAGCGAGTCAAACCGAGCACGGTTTGTGTCCTTTCTTAGGGCATATGCCGCGGCAATAAAGGCCGCAAAGAAATCTTTCTTTGCGGCCACTATTGCGTCTGCAAAGAACCGTCCGGCGGAGTTGTTTCGGATTGTCAGAGGTCTTTTAACTCCCACCACTGCAGGTGGGAGCCCTGACAATTCGGTCGCGCGCTGTGAAGCATTTGCTCGGTTCTTTGCAGACAAAGTCGCCTTGATCCGTTCTGGGCTGGACGCCGCGTTAGATGCAGTCTCCGAGAATGTAACAAGAGCACCTGCTTGTCTTATTTTGATGGATTCTTTTCAGTTTGTGAAACCCGAGGATGTGGACAAGATACTTGGAGGAATGAGGCCCACCACGTCCATCCTAGACCCCTGCCCATCCTGGCTTCTGAGGGAGGCCAGAGGGGGATTGGCTGAGTGGGTAACAGTGGTGGTGAATGCCTCCCTTCGGGAAGGCAAGATTCCAGCGAGCCTAAAACAGGCTATCATAAAGCCGCTGTTGAAGAAGCCATCACTGGACCCCACTAAATTGGACAACTTTCGGCCTGTTTCCAATCTCCCCTTTTTGGGCAAAGTCATGGAAAGCGTGGTGGCCTCACAACTCCAGGTATTCTTGAGAGACACGGATTATCTGGATCCGGCACAGTCTGGTTTCAGACCGGGGCATGGTACCGAGACGGTCTTGGTCGCCTTAGTGGATGATCTGCGCCGGGAGCTAGACAGGGGGAGTGTGTCCCTGTTGGTGCTCCTGGACCTCTCAGCGGCCTTCGATACCGTCGACCACGGTATCCTTCTGGGGCGCCTTGCGGAAATGGGTCTTGGGGGCATTGCTTTGCAGTGGCTCCAGTCATTTCTGGAGGGCCGCACCCAGAAGGTGTTATTGGGGGACTCCTGTTCCGCACCACAACCTTTGACTTGTGGGGTGCCACAGGGTTCCATACTGTCCCCCATGCTGTTTAATATCTACATGAAGCCGCTGGGTGAGATCATCCGGAGTTTCGGGGTGAGGTGCCATCTGTACGCAGATGATGTCCAACTCTGTCACTCCTTCCCACCTGCTACTAAGGAGGCTGTCGAGGTCCTGAACCGGTGCCTGGCCGCTGTAACGGTCTGGATGAGGGCGAACAAACTGAAATTAAATCCAGACAACACAGAGGTACTCCTGGTCAGTCGCAAGGCCGAACGGGGTATAGGGTTACAGCCTGTGCTGGACGGGGTCGCACTCCCCTTGAAGGCACAGGTTCGCAGCTTGGGTGTGACCCTGGACTCATCGTTGAGCCTGGACCCCCAGGTTTCAGCGGTGACCAGGGGAGCATTTGCACAGCTCAGGCTCGTGCGCCAGCTGCGCCCGTATCTCGGGAAGTCTGACTTGGCCACGGTGGTACACGCTCTTGTCACATCCCGCCTGGACTACTGCAATGCTCTCTACGTGGGGCTGCCCTTGAAGACCAGCTTCAGCTGGTTCAGCGTGCGGCAGCCATGTTACTAACTGGAGCGGGTGGCAGGGAGCACACAACGCCCTTGTTGTCCCAGCTCCACTGGCTGCCGATTTGCTACCGGACCCAATTCAAGGTGCTGGTTTTGGCCTACAAAGCCCTAAACGGTTCCGGCCCAAAATACCTTTCGGACCGCATCTTGGCCTACGAGCCCACGAGGACCTTGAGATCGTCTGGGGAGGCCCTTCTCTCGATCCCGCCTGCCTCACAGGCACGGCTGGCGGGGACGAGGGAGAGGGCCTTCTCGGTGGTGGCCCCCCGGCTGTGGAACACTCTCCCTGCACACATCAGACAGGCGCCCTCCCTCATGTCCTTTCGAAAAAGCCTCAAGACATGGCTGTTCGAGAGGGAATTTAATTAAGTGCTAAACAATACGGTAAAGAGAACTGGAATGGAACAAGGAATATGAGACTGGTTATGATTCCACTATGAGACGAAGCGGATTTTTAGTGTAGTCTGTAATTGTTGTATAGTTTATATGTTGTTGAAATTGGCTTTTTGTAATTGTCTTTTATGTGTACTGTACACCGCCATGAGTCGCCCTTATGGGCTGAGAATGGCGGTTAATAAGTGCATCAAATAAATAAATAAATAAATAAATAAATGTGCAGCTTTTACCTTTTCTGAAGCCAGCTTGCTGTGGAATCATACATGGATCTATTCTTTCCATAATTCTATGCAAAATCAGTCTCTCCAGAACTTTGTAAAGATGCCACAACAAGGAGATTGGTCCATAGCTTTTTGGATCATTATGGTCTTTGCCTGGTTTCAAGATGGCCATGACTCTTCCTTTCCTCCAGATTTTGGGGATCTGACAGGATGTAATGCAGTTGTTCAGCAGCTTCAACAGCCAACACCTTGCTTTTGGACCAAATTTCTTAATTTGTTCCATCCTTGGATCATCCAGGCCAGCTGCTTTGCCAATGTAATGCTGATTGATCTGGATACAAATGAAGCCAAACCAAAAGCATCTCCAGGTTAATTGGACTGGACTCCATGCGGCTTACAAAGGCCAAGGCCTCAACACACAACATAACAATACAAAACCCAAGGCAAATTAAAAACAATTGAAGCAATATAACAACAAGCAATAAACAATACACTAAGACACAATGAAACTGGGCCTGGCCAGAGTAATGGGTACAGGATTAAAAGTGCTGATGTGACAGGTGGAATATAAGGCTTATAGGGCAAGTGCAGTGTGCAGTGTGCAGCAATCTTAGTTTTAATAAAGTGCTTATGGGACTTGGTATTTCCAAACCGGATAAGATGGGCCAAGAAATATGCTGCCTCCTGGAGACAAAAGTACACCATGTCACTCAGAAGCTCACAAGGCCCTTCAAGCCTCATCACTCTCCCCCTCTCATGTTGATTCATGTAGGAACCAATGATACTGCTAGGCATACTTTTCAAAAAATCACAAATGATTTTCAAGCTCTCAAAACAAAACTAATACAGTGTAATGTATAGGTGGCCTTTTCATCCCTCCTCCCAGTTGTAAAACATGGCCCTACAAGAAAAATAGTATAGGTTAATAACTGGCTTAGAAAATGGTGTCAGGAGGAATGCTTTGCCTTCCTTGACCATGGCCCGCTTTTCCAAGAGGATGGCCAACCGGCAAGTGATGGGATGCATCTCACATAAGTAGGAAAATGGCTTTTCCTTTTCTGAACCCTACTAATAAAAATAGAATACAGACAATTAAAAGAATGGGATAATATTTTGAGAGAATTGATTTATGGGGGAAAGAGAAACAGGATAATTGAAAAGATTCAATACACTCCAAGGAAAATACTTGGATGGGGGTTTCCAAATTTACAATATCATTATGAGGCCTTCTGTAATGATTCTTACCTTGTAGGCTGAAAGAGAAGCCTGGAATATCAGTAGGCAGGACTCCATTTTGGGAGTGTCAGCAAAGGAAGCAGACATCTTGAGAGGGTAAAATGAGAAGAGGGGGAGGAGTTGGAGCTCTCTTAGGATTGGTTAGGACAGATGGGAGGAGTTAAGTCCTGAGAGGGAAAAGTGTCAGCTTGACAGAAAGAAGAGAGATTGGTTCTGGGAACAGAAGAGAGGTAGATTTTTGAGCTTAGATTTTTCTGTCAGAGAGCATTTGTGACAGGCAAGGCTGCATTATTGGCCAGGACGGTCAAAGTAGTCACCTGGGTGCTTGTGTGGATTTTTACACAAGTGGTTTGCTCTCTGGGTTAGAGTAGATTAGCTTATAGAGGACTGCTTAGAGTGTAGCTAATTACTCTGGGGACAAGCTGGTTAGGTTAGTCTGGGGAACTCACTGCTACTGTGTTATTGTAGAGTGAGGAGTTTTACATGTATCTAAGTCAAGTAACCTGTTTAAAGTAACCATCAAGATTATTGTACTTCAGTAACCATTCAAGCTTGTCTGTCTCATTAAAGAAGATAGTTGTTTGTTCAATATTATCAATAAATATTTTCTCTATTTCAACTTGTAAAGAAGCCTGAGTAGTGATTCATTCCTGTGGGAATAATTCTAGCTGTTTTAACATCTTAACATCACAGTCATATCAGGGAGCTGAGGGAGAGCTGGTGGGCAGGAAGTTTACCTCAGAGAATCATCTGTAATATCCTAAAGTAATTAAGGTGGTGGCAGCAAATCTACCAGAGTACATACACGTTACCTCATATATATAAACACTCCGTGCCAGAATCAAATTCCTTTCAATGGGTGTCCAGCTGTGGGATTCATATCTACGATCCTTTAAACTGATGACCAGCAGTGTGATTTAGAATAGCACACTTTTAGGAACACCATTGCCAGAACTATAGTTCTTTAGATGGGTGACAGTGGAGTGGTTTATATTGAGATATAATCCAGGATCCTTTAGAGTGGTGCCAGCAGGTGGGATGTGATATATATATATATTACCCTGACTGGGCATTGAAAGGTCCCCTCCATGGATCATGTTCTGTTAAACCTTCCAATTAAGATCATTACTAGAAATAAGTTTAAAGGCAGAAGGGAAATGGACAAAGTAGAGAAAGAAAGAAATGCAGAATGGGAAAGACACAGGCTATACACTAGAGACATCAAAGAAATAAAAGAAAAAATAATTGTTCCAAGAAAGGTAGCGCATGAATGTTGGCAAAAAAGGCAAAAAATATGGGCATGTAAAATATCAGGAAATACCCCAATTATGAGCATGGGGCTCCCCGAAAGTTTGGCAAATAATTTAGAAGAAAGGGGATTAAGGAGAGTAAAAGATATGTGGAAACAAGATGGAGGGATAATTAAATGGCCAGAGATTTGAAAAGAGGGGGGGGGGAGAGAAAATTGGTGAAAATTAAGAGGGGATTTGGAAAAAAGTAAAAATAGAGGGTGCACAGCCCACTGAAGAATTAAAGGTAGATAAATTGCTAAAGGCAAGAGAAAAAACAAGTAAAAGAACAGTGGCAAAAATATGCAACCTAATAGTATAAGATAAGGAATTTATGATCAGAGCAATACATAACAAATGGAATGTGGTTAAATCATTAAAGACACAAGAACCAGAATGAAGAGAGGGGCCAGGAAGACAGTTCCATCTTCACTCCTGTGTCATCAGTTGGGAGCCCCTCCCCCCAGCACCAACTACTGCTCTGGGACCAGAGTGAAGAGAGAGGGCCAGGGAGATAGTTCCACCTTGTCTCCTACACTGTGCTTATAATAATATAATATAATAATGCATATACATAAATATATGTATATACTGGCTGCCGTTCCTTTTCTGGTCCCTATTCAAGGTGCAGGTTATCACCAATAAAGCCCTAAACTGTTCAGGACCTGCCTACCTCTGTGACCGCATCTCCCTCTATAAACCTCAATCTTTGATCTTCTGGGGAGGCCCTCCTCTCACTCCCCCCTCCATCACAAGTTCATCTTGTGGGGACGAGGGAGAGGGCCTTCTCTGCTATGGCCCTGCGCCTCTGGAACTCGCTCCCAATTGAGATTAGGTAAGCCCCTACCCTGGCAGCTTTCAAGAAAGACTTAAAAACCTGGCTCTTCCAAAGTGCCTTTGGCAAATGAAGACATACCCCATACAATGGGTGTCCCAACTTCAGTTTCTGCCCTCAAGATGCACCCTTCCCCACCCTTAATTGAAGGTCTACCTCTTTCTTTGCCCCTTTTGAGCTCCTTCCTCGGTAACCCATTCTCCCTCAGACACACATTCTTCTTATCTCACCCAGGGTTTTATCAATTTTATCAATATTACTCCTAGCACATTTGGCCCGCCCCGTGTTTCATATTTCTATCATGTTGTTTTGAGACTGTTTATTTTATTCTGTCATTTCATGTGTTTATTTCGACGCTATTTTGTTTCTTTGAATTTTCTTTTGTTGTATTGTTACTTTTGGACTTGGCTTCACGAGTCCCCTTTGGGGAGATAGTGGCGGGGTATAAATAAAGATTATTATTATTATTATTATTATTATTATTATTATTATGTAATACAATATAATACTAATAATAATATGATATTATAATTATATATTTTATATGAAATATAATATTACTCTCCAGCAAAGGATCACCGCCTTGTCGTGGTGCTGGAGCTTGAGCACCTCAATGATGTCATGAGCGAAACAGTGAAGGGCCACCCAAGATGGGACGGTCGTGGCAGAGAGGTCAGGCCAAGCGTGATTCCTGGGAAAGGCAATGGCAAACCACCCCAGTATCCTTGCCAAGAAAACTAAATGGCTACACAATATCCCAGAGTACTTGTAAGATATCAGTACAAACACAAAACAATCTCTGCATAATGTCAAAGTGTATTATCAAGAAAACATATAATATTCTATTTACCAAAATCCCCAGTACATAGCTCAAATCAGTGGTACACAGAAATCAAAAGGAGCAACCGCTCTCAAACGTAACAGTTCTGGGTTTGGATAGAGATTCCACTGTATATAGGCTTCAAGGATACATTCAATGAGGAAAGTCATATAAACAAAGTAAGCATTGAGTCATGAGGCTATATGTAAACTGAAGACAATAATGAGGATGAAGCGCCACTCTCAAAAAAATCTTCATGGAAAAGATCCAACTCAAGTCCAGTGAAAAATGGAGCACTGCTTCTCAAAATAAGTCTTCAAAGAAAAGTCCCAATCGCATTCAACAGGGGTGCCCGGGTATTTTTGTACCCTGTTTCGTATCCTGTTCCTCAGGAGTTGATAAATTCAGCAACTCTAGACTCTTATCTATAACTAAATATAACATCACATAGAGTAACAAGTATTTTCCAGCACAATTACAGTAGTTGCTTCATCCTCATTATTGTCTTCAGTTTACATATAGCCTCATGACTCAATGCTTACTTTGTTTATATGACTTTCCTCATTGAATGTATCCCTGAAGCCTATATACAGTGGAATCCCTATCCAAACCCAGAACTGTTACGTTTGAGAGCGGTTGCTCCTTTTGATTTCTGTGTACCACTGATTTGAGCTATGTACTGGGGATTTTGGTAAATAGAATATTATATGTTTTCTTGATAATACACTTTGACATTATGCAGAGATTGTTTTGTGTTTGTACTGAAGAAAACTAAATGGACCAGTACAACCAGAGATATGTCAGTATGCCATTGGAAGATGGGACTCCCAGGTCGGAAGATGGCCAAAATGCTACTGGGGAGGAGCAGAGGATAAGTTCAACTAGCCCCAGATGTGTTGACACAGCTAGCTCAAAGCTGAAAGGAAGGCTAGCGGCTGACGGTACTGGAGGTGAATGATGAATCCGATGCTCTAAAGATCAACACACCATAGAAACCTGGAATGTAAGATCTATGAGCCAGGGCAAATTGGATGTTGTTATTGGTGAGATGTCAAGACTAAAGATAGACATTCTGGGGGTCAGCGAACTGAAATGGACTGGAATGGGCCACTTCACATCAGATGACCACCAGATCTACTACTGCGGACAAGAGGAACATCGAAGAAATGGAGTAGCCTTCATAATTAATATGAAATTCGCTAAAGCAGTGCTTGGATACAACCCAAAAAATGACAGAATGATCTCAATTCGAGTGCAAGGAAAGCCTTTCAACATTACAGTGATCCAAATATACGGCCCAACCACAGCTGCTGAAGAAGCAGAAGTAGATCAGTTCTATGAGGATCTGCAGCACCTACTGGATAATACACCAAAAAGAGACATTATTTTCATTACAGGAGACTGGAATGGCAAGGTGAGAAGTCAAATGACAACTGGGATCACAGGCAAGCATGGTCTGGGAGAACAAAATGAAGCGGGACGCAGGCTGATGGAATTTTGCCAGGAAAACTCGCTGTGTATAACGAATACTCTCTTCCAACAACCTAAAAGACTGCTTTATATATGGACCTCACCAGATGGTCAACACCGAAATCAGATTGATCCTTTGCAGCCAAAGGTGGTGGACATCCATCCAGTCGGTGAAAACAAGACCTGGGGCTGACTGTAGCTCAGATCACGAACTTCTTATTGCTCAATTTAGAATTTATTTATTTTATTTATTGAGTCATCAGCAACCAGTCAATTATATTACATTTCTAACAGAACAAAGCAAACAAACAGACAAAATACAAAATACAGAATACAAAATTTGTGAGTTTGGTAGTTGATTAGATGTCCTTTGACCAGTAGCTGGCCACTTGGAGTGCTTCTGGTGTTGCTGCAAGAAGGTCCTCCATTGTGCATGTGGCTGGACTCAGGTTGCATTGCAGCAGGTGGTCAGTGGTTTGCTCCTCTCCACACTCACATGTCGAGGATTCCACTTTGTAGCCCCATTTCTGAAGGTTGGCTCTACATCTCGTGGTACCAGTGCGCAGTCTGTTCAGTGCCTTCCAAGTCGCCCAGTCCTCTGTGTGCCCAGGGGGGAGTCTCTCATTTGGTATCAGCCATTGGTTGAGGTTCTGGGTTTGAGCCTGCCACTTTTGGACTTTTGCTTGCTGAGGTGTTTCAGCGAGTGTCTCTGTAGATCTTAGAAAATTATTTCTAGATTTAAGTCATTGACGTTTGGCTGATACCCAAACAGGGGATGAGCTGGAGATGTCTCTGCCTTGGTCCTTTCACTATTGGCTGCTACTTCTAAAGAGATCAGGGAAAATACACAGACCAGTTAGATATGATCTCACTAATATTCCTAGCGAATATACAGTGGAAGTGAAGAACAAATTTGAAGGACTAGATTTAGTAAACAGAGTCCCAGAAGAACTATGGACAGAAGTCCGCAACATTGTTCAGGAGGCGGCAACAAAGTACGTCCCAAAGAAAAAAAACCAAGAAGGCAAAATGGTTGTCTGCTGAGACACTGGAAGTAGCCCAAGAAAGGAGGAAAGCAAAAGGAAACAGTGATAAGGGGAGATATGCCCAGTTAAATGCGCAATTCCAGAGGTTAGCCAGAAGAGATAAGGAACTATTTTTAAATAAGCAATGCATGGAAGTGGAAGAAGACAACAGAATAGGAAGGACAAGAGACCTCTTCCAGAAAATTAGAAACATTGGAGGTAGGTGTTATCCTACAAAGCCCTAAACGGTTCCGGCCCAAAATACCTTGCAGACCGCATCTCGGCCTACGAGCCCACGAGGACCTTGAGATCATCTGGGGAGGCCCTTCTCTCGGTCCCGCCTGGCGCGGGACGAGAGAGCGGGCCTTCTCGGTGGTGGCCCCCCGGCTGTGGAACTCCCTCCCTGCTGAAGTCAGACAGGCGCCCTCCCTCATGGCCTTTCGTAAGGGCCTGAAAACATGGCTTTTCGAGATGGCCTTCAACTGAGTGCTATGTTATTGGAAATGATGACTGGAATGGACTACGACTATGAGATTGATTATGACCCCATGATAAGACGAAGCAGATTTTTAGTATAAGTGGATGTTATGTAGTAGTAGAATGTTGTTGTGCTGTCTTGACCTATTGTAAATTGTCTTCTCTATGTTTTTGTACACCGCCACGAATCGCCCTAGGGCTGAGAGCGGCGGTTAATAAGTGCAAGTAATAAATAAATAAATAAATAAATAAAAAATAAATTTAAGGCAAAAATTGGTATGATAAGAAACAAAGATGGCAGGGACCTAACAGAAGCTGAAGATATCAAGAGAAGGTGGCGAGACTATACAGAAGATCTGTATAGGAAGGATAATAATATCAAGGATAGTTTTGATGGTGTGGTGAATGAATTAGAACCAGACATCCTGAGGAGTGAGGTGAAATGGGCCTTAAGAAGCATTGCTAGCAACAAGGCAGCAGGAGACGACAGGATCCCAGCTGAACTGTTTAAAATCTTAAAAGATGATGATGTCAAGGTGATGCATGCCATATGCCAGCAAATATGGAAAACACAAGAATGGCCATCAGACTGGAAAAAATCAACTTATATCCCCATACCAAAAAAGGGAAATGCGAAAGACTGCTCACACTTCCGTACAGTGGCCCTTATTTCTCATGCCAGTAAGGTAATGCTCAAGATCCTGCAAGGAGGACTCCAGCAATACATGGAGCGAGAGTTGCCAGATGTTCAAACTGGGTTTAGAAAAGGCAGAGGAATGAGAGACCAGATTGCCAATATCCGCTGGATAATGGAGAAAGGCAGGGAGTTTCAGAAAAACATCTATTTCTTCTTCATTGACTATTCTAAAGCCTTTGACTGTGTGGATCATAATAAATTGTGGCAAGGTTTTGGTGGGATGGGCATACCAAGCCACCTTGTCTCTCTCCTGAGGAATCAAGGACCAAGTAGCAACAGTAGGAAATGACCACGGAACAACAGACTGGTTCAAGATTGGGAAAGGCGTACGGCAAGGCTGCATACTCTCACCCAACCTTTTAAACTTGTATGCAGAACACATCATGCGATGTGCGGGGCTTGATGAATGCAAAGCTGGGGTGAAAATTGCTGGAAGAAACATTAACAACCTCAGATATGCAGATGACACCACTCTGATGGCCGAAAGCGAGGAGGAGCTGAGGAGCCTTCTAATCAAGGTGAAAGAAGAAAGCACAAAAGCTGGGTTGCAGCTAAACATCAAAAAAACCAAGATTATGGCAACAAGAATGATTGACAACTGGAAAATAGAGGGAGAAAATGTGGAGGCCGTGACAGACTTTGTATTTCTAGGCGCAAAGATTACTGCAGATGCAGACTGTGGGCAGGAAATCAGAAGACGCTTACTTCTTGGGAGGAGAGCAATGTCCAATCTCGATAAAATAGTAAAGAGTAGAGATATCACACTGGCAACAAAGATCTGCATAGTCAAAACCATGGTATTCCCTGTAGTAACCTACGGCTGGACCTTAGGGAAGGCTGAGCGAAGGAAGATAGATGCTTTTGAACTGTGGTGTTGGAGGAAGGTTCTGAGAGTGCCTTGGACTGCGAGAAGATCCAACCAGTCCATCCTCCAGGAAATAAAGCCTGACAGCTCATTGGAGGGAAGGATACTAGAGACAAAGTTGAAGTACTTTGGCCACATCATGAGGAGACAGCAAAGCTGAAGACAATTATGCTGGGGAAAGTGGAAGATAAAAGGAAGAGGGGCCGACCAAGGGTAAGATGGATGGATGGCATCCTTGAAGTGACTGGACTGACCTTGAAGGAGCTGGGGGTGGTGACGGCCAACAGGGAGCTCTGGCGTGGGCTGGTCCATGAGGTCACGAAGAGTCGGAGACGACTAAACGAATGAACAACATAATATTAGGAATAATATAACAGTATATAAGTGTAATGGTATAGTACAATATAGTAATATATAATACTAATACTAATACTAATATTGTGCAATGGTAATAATATAATATATTGTATTTACCTATTACTTGTAAGCTGCTCTGATTCCCCTTTGGGGTGAGATTGGTGGTATATAAAATGTTGTAAATAAATAAATAAATAAAGGAAATATTAAGGAAGATGAAGAAAAAAACCAGAAAAAAATATAATGAATTAGAAAAAAGATGGTATTAAGATGGTATAGAACTCCAGAACAACTGGCTTATATGGTAAAGGGGAAGAATTAGAAGTGCTGGCATTGTAATAAAGAAAAAGGTACTTATTGACATATGTGGTGAGAGTGTTCTGAATTTTAAAAAATTCTGGCTAATTATACAAGGGAAAATTCAGGAGATATTACAGATAAAAATTCAAATTCATAATGATTTGCTATTGTGGGGAGTGTTGGACCACTCAGGTATAACAATCAACTGCCAGGAGTTATTTAAAGTATCAATAAGAACAGCACACACAGTGATTGCTAGAGAAGGGAGAGATAAATCGATATGGATGCTAAGCATTTGGAATATTTATATGTACAATCAAGTGTTGTTAGACATTACGGGAATTATGACTAAGCAAGTAACAAGACCAAACAAACAAAAGAACATTACAAATAGATGGAAGGAACTGGGTGAAAAATGGTGGAGTCAGATAAGAGGGTGTATGGTATAGAGTAGTGTAATACTTCTCGTATAGGTATTCAATTTATCCACATTTCACATAAGTATACTCTTAACATTGTAAGTGGTGTACCTCACACAATTTTACTCAAAGCTTGATAAGATTCTCAAGTGTAACCAAGGTTTCAAATTAGGTTAATAATGCATACGTAACATAAAGCTGTACATATAGGTAACGCTTACTCTAATTTTACAGTCCAGTAGTAGTAGTTTTGGTTCTGTAGAACAAATGAAGTCAAAAAATAGTCTTACTGCCGTCTTAAATTTGCTCTTAAAGTCTTTATAGAGTCAAAAAACAGATTAATGTACACATAAAAGTTCAAATTCTTCATATAAGTGAAGTTGACGTGGATTTACTCTTGGATAAGTCCTTTTCCACAGGGTTGTAGTTTCAGTACTTTATTATTGTTGTTGTTTCTGGGTGTCAGGGATGGCCAAGTAATCTGTAGTGCCGGGTGAGTACAACTGGTTTCCCGGGTACAGGCCAGTTTCGATACTTCTTCAGGTAATCTTGTCAAGACTCAGACAGACCAGCAAAGCAAACGGCAATGTAAGAGTTAAAGGAAGGTGTTTAATGTCTATTAACAAAACAAAAGGAGACTCTTCAAGGCAGAGTAGTAAACAAAGAAGGCTTGCGGTCAGCAGGAATGTAAACAAACTGGTCTCAGTCAGTCTTTGTTGGCAAAAGGAAAGTCAGTCTAAACAAAAGCAGGCAGCTTGGATTCAGCAGTAAAACTTAGTCCGTTTCAAAGGCAAACAAAACAGCAAACAGCAATCCGCATGAAGAGCGGTCCGACGAAGTTTCCAGGGATAAGCAGGGGCGTTGTCAGGCAGTCCGAGGGTCAAGGCAAGGAAGACTCACGAGTCTGGTTCCGGCAGGGTTGTTCATACGATCAGGAAACACGAAGCTGCAACAAGAGCTCAGGGCAGGAGTTACACACAAGGCACACGGTAATGCGACACTTTGAACTCTGCGATTAGTCTGTCCCCAAACTGCTGCTTAAATCTCATCCGAATCGCTGGAGTTACTTTCAGCTGCGTCTAATTCCACAGGTGAATCCCGGCTGCGCCATTGTTGCCAGTCAGTACTTCGGACTCCATCCTGCAAAGTATTATCTGCAACCCAATTATCATTAAAACCCTGGAATTCATCGCTAGACGTGGGAGCATTAATAACATCCATTACTTCCTGAACTTTAGTCCAGTCCAGCTCTTCCTCTTCGCTGTCAAAGTCCCCACAATCAGCTACATCTCTCAGGCGTTTAGCAACAGATCCCACATCACTATTTGAGCTGCTGGCTACTCTCTTTACACCTCTGTAATCTTCCAGCTCCATTTCCTCGTGAGTAAAACCCTCAAAATCCTCCTCATCCGTAGTCTCTAAGAACAAGTCTCTGATCCTTTTCAGCTGTTGCTGAGCTTCATCATCCTCTAAACCACGTTTCCTTCTACTACTAGTAGTAGGTGCATGAGACAAATGCTGAGTCTCAACACTATCCCCCCCCTCCAAGGCCCCCCCTCCACAGGCGGAACCACAGGGCGCGATATACTCTCAGTCACTTGAGGCCGAGACTCAGAGGTGGCTAACTTGAGCATAGAGCGATGGAACACAGGATGCACTTTTAAGGAAGGAGGTAATCGCAAACGGAACGCTACAGGCGAGATTTGCTTAACAATACGGTAGGGACCCACATAACGAGGCCCAAACTTGCCCCCAGACGGTTTTAGATGCTTGGAAGAGAGCCAAACCAAATCCCCCTCCTTGAGCTCAGCACCCTCCTGCCGATGTTTGTCAGCCTGTGCTTTCTGGGCATCCTTAGCTTCTACAAGAATACGTCTGGCAACATCATGCAAAGCAAGAAATTCATTAGAACGGTACACAGGGTCTGTGGAAATGATATTATGCGCCGGAGCCGACCCCCATCTAGGCTGCATCCCATAAACCAGTTCAAATGGGGAATAGCGACTGACAGCATGGGTAGCATTGTTGTATGCGAATTCAGCCACGGGAAACCACTGCACCCAATCCCCAGCTTGCTGCAAACAAAAGCAGCGCAAGTACTGTTCTAAAAGGCCATTCACGCGCTCTGTCTGGCCATCAGTCTGTGGGTGAAAGGCAGAGGAGATATTGAGCTTTGTTCCCATCTGGGCTTGGAACTGCCTCCAGAATCTAGACACAAATTGAAGGGCGCGATCTGAAATTATAGTGTCCGGAGCCCCATGTAACTTAAACACATGCTTCATAAACAGCTTGGCCAACCCAGGTGCTGTGGGAACCTTCGCACACAGTACAAAATGAGCCATTTTAGAAAACATCCACTATCACCCATATACAAGCATATCCCCGTGCCCTGGGCAGATCAGTAATGAAGTCCATAGAGATCACTTGCCAAGGTCTCTCAGGCACTGGCAAAGGAGATAACAATCCACTTGGCCTCCCAGGAGCGTGTTTACATTGTTGGCACACAGCACAGCTGTCACAGTACTTTAAAATGTCCTGCCTCATCTTTGGCCACCAAAAATTTCTAGTGATTAGTTGCACTGTTTTAAACCTCCCAAAGTGACCTGCAGCCGGTTCATCATGGTGGAATCTAAGAATCTCAAGGCGCAAGCTACCTGCAGGAACGTACAGCTGCTCTCTGCGCATCAAAATCCCACCCTCATTGCGAAGATTAGCGAGTACAGATTTCTGGCCATTATCTAGCAGGGTTAACTGTTCCTGAGTCCAAATGTCCTCAGCTTGTGCTGCTTTGACCTGGTCAAAAAGATCACCCGCACCCTCCATTAAGTTTAGAGCTGCTGTAGGTAACACAGTCTGCATGATGGGTGCCATATTAGTCTTATATTCAGATTTTCTAGATAAAGCATCCGCTCTCAGGTTCTTTTTCCCCTCAATGAACTCAACCCGAAAATCAAAACGGCTAAAGAAAATAGCCCAACGAATCTGTCTTTGGTTCAATTTGCGAGCGGTTAACAAATGTTCTAGGTTGTGATGATCGGATTGCACCACCACCTGGTGCCTGGCACCTTCTAACCAGTGCCTCCAAACCTCAAAGGCAACCTTAATCGCCAATAATTCCTTCTCTCATATAGTATAGTTCTGCTCACAAGGAGACAATTGGCGAGAGTAAAAGCCACAAGGACGTAGGGTACCATTCGAGTCCAACTGGGATAGAACAGCTCCCAACGCGTAATTGGAGGCATCAGCTTCAACCACAAAGGGGCGATCCACATCTGGTTGGCACAGGACTCTCCCATCAGCAAAACTGCATTTGATGGTTTCAAATGCCTTCTGAACCTCCTTAGTCCATGCGAAAGGTTGGTCCTTTTTCAGGAGGCGGGTCAGCGGCACTGTGATTTCTGCATAATGGGGAATAAACTCTCGATAATAATTAGCAAAGCCCAAGAAACGTTGCACATCTTTCTTCGAAGTGAGTTCCTTCCAGGACTGGACAGCGTCCACCTTATGCGGGTCCATTTTCACCTCCCGCCCCGAGACTATGTGTCCCAGGAACTCCACCTCAGGGACGTGAAATACACACTTAGAAGCCTTAGCGAACAAACCGTGTTTCTGCAGCCTCTGAAGCACCGTCCTCACGTGTTGTTGATGCTACTGAAGATCTTTCGAGTATATGAGGATGTCATCTAGATAGCAAACCATGAATTTGTCTAATAAATCTCTAAACACATCGTTCATTAGGCTCTGAAACACAGATGGTGAGTTGCACAATCCAAATGGCATAATTAAATATTCAAACGCCCCTAGATAAGTATTGAAAGCGGTTTTCCACTCATCGCCTTCCTTAATTCTAAGCAAATTATAGGCTCCCCTTAAATCAAGTTTGGAAAAAACAGAAGCGCCCTGAACGCGGGACAATAACTCAGGGATCAACGGCAGCGGATAACGGTCCCGGATGGTATACTTATTCAAAATTCGATAATCACAGACTAAACGTAAATCACCAGTCTTCTTGGTCACGAAAAAGACCGGAGCTGCTGTGGGAGAACTGGACGGACGAATGAACCCCTTGGCCAGGTTCTCCTCAATGTAGTCCTTCAAGGCCTGACGTTCTGGAAGAGATAAAGCATACACCCTGCCAGCAGGCAACTTTGCGTCCTCCGTCAACCTGATCTGGCAATCATAAGGTCTATGGGGTGGAAGTTTGTCAGCTTGTACTTTGCAAAACACATCATAATAGTCTTTATAGCAGTCAGGCACACCTTCAACATCCGTTGGACTTACCGCCAACGTGCCACATAATGCTGGTGCTAAAGTAATGGTCTTGGCTTGCCAGTCTATTCTGGGATTGGTCTTGGATAACCAGTCCATGCCTAGAATGATGGTATACCTAGGCAGGTTAATCACATCCCAGGAAAACCGACCCTCTATACCCTGAGCCTCCCATTTCAGGGGCCCAGTTTCCATGGTAACAGATCGGTGGCCAACCAAAGCACCATCCGCTCCTTCCACCCACTCCGGCTGTCTCTTCCTTTTTAACTCAATATGATGTTCTAAAGCGAAGCCTTTGTCCATATAGGACCCTGTTGCCCCAGAGTCCACTAGGGCCCAAGTAGAGAACCTATTACCTTGACTGGAACAGAGTTCAATGAACAAAAACACATGGTCTTTACACCGGGGCCACTGAACCACTGGCCCTAATGTGCTTGCCCCAGAGCACATTAGGGCTGGCCTTTTCCCTGCTCCTTGGGGGCCTTGGCCGGGCAGCTGCGGGCGAAATGGCCCCCCGCTCCACAATACAAACATAAATGCAGCTGACGCCTTCTCTCTTTCTCCTCCTTGGATAGCCGGCGTTGACTCCCCAGCTGCATTGGCTCCTCGATATCCAGACTGGAACGGACAGCGGTAGCGTTGACATTAGAGGAGGTTGTAGGTGAGGTCTGCGGCTGTAAATAACCCTCCTTCCGCAGCATATTCTGTCTCCTCTCCAGCCGAAGAGCTGTTTTAGTCAATGCCTCCCAGGTTTCCGGAGGTTCGAAGCGTGCTAATTCAATTTTTAAAGCTGGAGCGAGCCCCGCTGTGAAGCAAGTCATGAAAGCTTTCTCGCCCCAGTCTAAGTGTTGTTTCAAATGATTGAAACGGTTCAAATAGTCTGTCACACACTCCTTCCCTTGCCTGATAGCATGTAATTCACGGCTGGCATTTTCTTCCTGGAGAGGGTCTCCAAACACCTCCTTAAGAGCGTCCAAAAAACCAGCATAGTTGTTCAGTAAGGGGCTATCACTATTGACCAGATTTACTGCCCACTTACCAACTTGACCCGATAGCAGGCTGATAACAAAAGCCACTTTGCTTTCATCTGTAGGGTAATCAGTTGCAGGCACTTGCTTAAAATAAACCTTGGTCTGCATCAAAAACAGAGGCAAACCATCCTTTTCCCCAGTAAAGCGCTCGGGGACGATAACACGAGCCTTGCGCGGCCCGCCAGCCGGTCCTCCCCCACGGAGTTCATCTAGTTGCACTTTTAAAAAAGCTATCTGGTCTGCCAACTCACCAAGAGATGCCATGCCTCCTGTCGGGTTTGTTTCGGGCAGAGTTCAATCTGTCAAGACTCAGACAGACCAGCAAAGCAAACGGCAATGTAAGAGTTAAAGGAAGGTGTTTAATGTCTATTAACAAAACAAAAGGAGACTCTTCAAGGCAGAGTAGTAAACAAAGAAGGCTTGCGGTCAGCAGGAATGTAAACAAACTGGTCTCAGTCAGTCTTTGTTGGCAAAAGGAAAGTCAGTCTAAACAAAAGCAGGCAGCTTGGATTCAGCAGTAAAACTTAGTCCGTTTCAAAGGCAAACAAAACAGCAAACAGCAATCCGCATGAAGAGCGGTCCGACGAAGTTTCCAGGGATAAGCAGGGGCGTTGTCAGGCAGTCCGAGGGTCAAGGCAAGGAAGACTCACGAGTCTGGTTCCGGCAGAGTTGTTCACACGATCAGGAAACACGAAGCTGCAACAAGAGCTCAGGACAGGAGTTACACACAAGGCACACGGTAATGCGACACTTTGAACTCTGCGATTAGTCTGTCCCCAAACTGCTGCTTAAATCTCATCCGAATCGCTGGAGTTACTTTCAGCTGCGTCTAATTCCACAGGTGAATCCCGGCTGCGCCATTGTTGCCAGTCAGTACTTCGGGCTCCATCCTGCAAAGTATTATCTGCAACCCAATTATCATTAAAACCCTGGAATTCATCGCTAGACGTGGGAGCATTAATAACATCCATTACTTCCTGAACTTTAGTCCAGTCCAGCTCTTCCTCTTCACTGTCAAAGTCCCCACAATCAGCTACATCTCTCAGGCGTTTAGCAACAGATCCCACATCACTATTTGAGCTGCTGGCTACTCTCTTTACACCTCTGTAATCTTCCAGCTCCATTTCCTCGTGAGTAAAACCCTCAAAATCCTCCTCATCCGTAGTCTCTAAGAACAAGTCTCTGATCCTTTTCAGCTGTTGCTGAGCTTCATCATCCTCTAAACCACGTTTCCTTCTACTACTAGTAGTAGGTGCATGAGACAAACGCTGAGTCTCAACAAATCTCCCTGTTTACTTGGCTCTGCCTTCTTATCTTTTTCTAATAGAAGTCAAAATAAAAGGAGAACTAGCTAGTATATTACATTATACCATACTAACAACAGACATTATTATTATTATTATTATTATTATTAAACTTTATTTGTACCCCGCTAGCATCTCCCGAGGGACTCGATGCGGCTTACAAAGGCCAAGGCCTTAACACAACAGCAGTAAAACACAAAACAATACAAAACAAAGCAAATTAAAAACATAAGCAATAGCAAGACATTACACTATTACACAATAAAAACCATGGCCGGGCCAGTGATGGGTACAGGTTAAAAAAGTGCTGGGTGTGACAGGAGGTATATTGAGATTCTGGGCAAGTGCCATGTGCAGAGAGTCTTAAACTCTAGTAAAGTGCTTCTGGGACAAAGTGCTGGGTCATCCTATTCTGGAAAGGCACGTCGGAATAGCCAGGTCTTCAAATTCTTCCTAAAGACTGCCAACGTGGGTGCTAGTCTAATGTCTTTGGGGAGGTTGTTCCAAAGTCGGGGGGCAACCACAGAAAAGGCCCTGTCCCTCGTCCCCACCAAACGCGCCTGCGATGCAGGTGGGATCGCAAGCAGGGCCTCTCCAGATGACTGAAGGGAGCGTGTGGGTTCATAAACGGAGATGCAGTCACGAAGGTAGGCAGGTCCCAAACCGTTTAGGGCTTTGTAGGTTAATACCTGCACCTTGAATTGGGTTCGGTAGGTAAATGGCAGCCAATGGAGCTCCTTGAACAGGAGGGTTGACCTCTCTCTGTAAGGAGCACCAGTTAACATCCTGGCCGCCGCCCGTTGAACCAGTTGGAATTTCCGAGCCGTTTTCAAGGGCAGCCCCACGTAGAGCGCATTACAGTAATCCAATCTAGACGTGACTAAGGCATGGACCACCCCGGCCAAATCAGCCTTCGCGAGGTACAGTCGCAGCTGGCGCACCAGTCTTAACTGTGCGAAAGCCCTCCCAGACACCGCCGACGCCTGAGCCTCAAGCGTAAGTGATGAATCCAGAAGAACTCTCAAGCTGCGGACCTGTGATTTCAGGGGGAGTGTAACCCCATCCAGCACAGGTTGCCACCCTATACCCCGATCCGGTTTACGATTGACCAGGAGGACCTCTGTCTTGTCGGGATTGATCTTCAGCTTGTTCTTCCTCATCCAGATAGCCACAGCGGCCAGGCACTCGTTCAGCACTCGAGGGGCCTCCTTGGAATTAGGTGGAAAGGAGTAGTAGAGTTGTGTGTCATCTGCATAGACATGTAAGGAAACACCCCAAATTGATGTATAACATAAATAATAGTCTTAGTATTAAAGTTGTGACTTACATGCTCTTGCAGGATCTTTACATGTAGAGTTCTTTACTTGGTTGCAAGCACTCTATTGAGGTACAGCAGGTTCTTAAGTATTGTAGGATCAATACAGATAATTAAGTGCTAAGTGATCATTAAAGATAACAGCTGAATTCTAGTTTGTCATTCAAACCTTGAGGTGTTAATGTCTTTAATTTGTGGATCCAGAAGGTCTCCCTGTGAAGGAGTAATTTCTTGCTGTCCATATGAGTAGGGACTTGTAGTTTCTCTAGGACATAATACTTAAGGTCATTATTGGAGTGAGCATTATCTTTAAAGTGCAAATACAATGTGGATTCACAACTCATTCTTTTGATCCTAGATCTGTGTTCTTGTATCCTAGATCTTATAGGTCTAGTTGTCATACCTATATACTACATTTGCAGGGTCATAGAAAAATATAGATCACGTTTTCTGATGAACAGGTGGTGTGGTTTTTTAATTTTACATTAATATTTAGCGTGGGATGAGTAAACTCCTTAATGTTTGCTGTGAATTTACAGCATTCACAGTGTCCCTGGGTGGGTGACTGCGAACAGCAATGGGTAGCAGGGGAGTGCCCCCAGTGGCTGTCAAGAAGAGCTGGGTGTAGCCACGTCCACCTCATTTCCCTGCCACTCATCGCCGTTCACAGTCACCTACCCAGGGAAGGGAAACTGCGAGATTTTAAAACTAATCTTGCAGTTTCCCTTCCCTGAGTGACTGCGAATGACGATGGGTGGCAGGGGAATGAGGTGGGCGTGGCTATGCCCAGCTCTTCCTGAAGGCCACGCCCCCAGTGGCTGTCAAGAAGAGCTGGCCATAGCCACGCCTACCTCATTCCCCTGCCACCCATCGCCGTTCGCAGTCACCCACCCAGGGAAGGGAAACTGCGAGATTTTAAAACTAATCTCGCAGTTTCCCTTCCCTGAGGACTGCGAACGACAATGGGTGGCAGGGGAATGAGGTGGGCGTGGCTACGCCCAGCTCTTCCTGATGGCCACTGGGGGAAACCGCATCGCTGCTTGTCGCCAGGGAGGCCAGGAAAACTGCGAGATTTTAAACTAACAGGGGGGAGGGCACCTTCCATTAATGAAGTAAACGAAGCTATTCAAATTTTTGCTATTTCCGATCTTTTTTCAAGAAAATTTGAGAAATAATTTTAAAATCGAAACGCCAGCGCCCCCTTATATATGAAGCAAGTTTAGAACCATTTTTTTTTCTTGATCAACCAAGCGTAGTATCTACTACAGACCTCCAAGCCAGGATGAAAAGCTCAATGAAGCTTTCAGTTGATCAAACAGGCACAAAGAAGAGATATAGTAGTCTTGGGCAATTTCAACTATACCAATATTTGCTGGAAAACAGACTCAGCCAAGAGTACAAAGTCCAACAAATTCCTTGCTTGCCTTGCAGAGAATTCTATGGTCCAGAAGGTAGAAGAGGCAACAAGGGAATCGGCTACTCTCGATCTCATCCTTACAAACGTGACCTGATCGATGCAGTCGAAACGGTCTGATCTTTAAGGGCAAGTGACCATGTGCTTCTGCAGTTTGCAATATAAAGGAAGGCCAAACAAAGACAAGTCAAACTCACATTCTGGACTTTAAGAGAGCTGACTCCCAAAAAATGAAGGAAATACTGAGCGACATTCCATGGACTCCAAAAGCACACTTATTTCTCTTGCCTTGAGAAAGAAGCCCCAAAGTGTACAAAATCATGCTTTCCCGTAGCATATCTGCTATTTGAGTCTTTTATAGGAATATTCTGCTGATGTATAAACATTGAGTCTTTTATAGGAATATTCTGCTGATGTAGTCCCAAACATGTAAATTAATGATAGACATCTTCCATCCTGGAATATATTTATTTCAATCAGTTTCTTGGCCAGATTCAATCAGTTTCTTGGCCAGATTTTTCTTGATTGGTGTTTATTTATTTATTTATTTATTTATTTATTTATTGCATTTTTATCCTGCCCTTTTCAGCCCAAAGGTGACTCTGGGCAACAATTAGATGCCACAACATAGATACACCACTTAAAAACAATTAAATCGCATAATAACATCCATATAAAACCCATTAAAACTATAACAATCAATGTCTTCCAGTTCAATTCCTTATCCATTTACATCGTTTAAGCTGTTCTGTGTTCATTATTTAATCATACTGTATTTATCTGATTATGCTACGGTTATGAAAGCTTGCTTGAAGAGCCAGGTTTTTACTCTTTTCCAAAAGGTCAGGAGGGAGGAGGCCAATCTAATATCCCTAGGAAGGGAATTCTACAGCCGAGGGGCCGCTACTGTGTTAGCCTTGTGTTGACTTCCTTCTTAACATAAGGAATATTGTAAACATTTCTCTTAACTTGAAAGAACAATTGTTACAGTTCTTATCACAGTTTACTTTTTAGTCCTCATCAGCAATTTTGCATTACAGTCCAGCAAGCAGGTAGTTAGTCATTGCAGACATCAATATTATACTGGTGTCTCCAAAATTAATAACTCCATCCATACATCCTTCTATTCTTCCATTCATTCCCACACATCATATTAAATCCACATTGATCAAATCTGCAATGATACTTTCGTGACATTTTGATCATTAGAAATACTGAAATTTCAAGATATCACCACTTTTTTTCTTCATTTCTCTTTTATAGAATCATAGAATCATAGAATCAAAGAGTTGGAAGAGACCTCATGGGCCATCCAGTCCAACCCCCTGCCAAGAAGCAGGAATATTGCATTCAAATCACCCCTGACAAATGGCCATCCAGCCTCTGCTTAAAAGCTTCCAAAGAAGGAGCCTCCACCACAATCCGGGGCAGAGAGTTCCACTGCTGAACGGCTCTCACAGTCAGGAAGTTCTTCTTAATGTTCAGATGGAATCTCCTCTCTTGTAGTTTGAAGCCATTGTTCCGCGTCCTAGTCTCCAAGGAAGCAGAAAACAAGCTTGCTCCCTCCTCCCTGTGGCTTCCTCTCACATATTTATACATGGCTATCATATCTCCTCTCAGCCTTCTCTTCTTCAGGCTAAACATGCCCAGTTCCCTAAGCCACTCCTCATAGGGCTTGTTCTCCAGACCCTTGATCATTTTAGTCGCCCTCCTCTGGACACATTCCAGCTTGTCAATATCTCTCTTGAATTGTGGTGCCCAGAATTGGACACAATATTCCAGGTGTAGTCTAACCAAAGCAGAATAGAGGGGTAGCATTACTTCCTTAGATCTAGACACTATGCTCCTATTGATGCAGGCCAAAATCCCATTGGCTTTTTTTGCCGCCACGTCACATTGTTGGCTCATGTTTAACTTGTTGTTCACGAGGACTCCAAGATCTTTTTCACACGTACTGCTCTCGAGCCAGGCGTCACCCATTCTGTATCTTTGCATTTCATTTTTTCTGCCAAAGTGGAGTATCTTGCATTTGTCACTGTTGAACTTCATTTTGTTAGTTTTGGCCCATCTCTCTAATCTGTCAAGATCGTTTTGAATTCTGCTCCTGTCCTCTGGACTATTGGCTATCCCTCCCAATTTGGTGTCGTCTGCAAACTTGATGATCATGCCTTCTAGCCCTTCATCTAAGTCATTAATAAAGATGTTGAACAGGACCGGGCCCAGGACGGAACCCTGTGACACTCCACTTGTCACTTCTTTCCAAGATGAAGAGGAAGCGTTAGTGAGCACTCTCTGTGTTCGTCCACTTAACCAATTCCAGATCCACCTCACCGTAGTTTTGCCTAGCCCACATTGGACTAGTTTCCTTGCCAGAAGGTCATGGGGGACCTTGTCGAAGGCCTTACTGAAATCCAGGTACGCTGAAATCCAGGTACAGCATTCCCTGTATCTACCCAGCTTGTAGCTCTATCGAAGAAAGAGATCAGATTAGTCTGGCATGACTTGTTTTTGATAAATCCATGTTCACTATTAGCGATGACTGCATTTGTTTCTAAGTGTTTGCAGACCACTTCCTTAACAATCTTTTCCAGAATCTTGCCCGGTATCGACGTGAGGCTGACCGGACGGTAGTTGTTTGGGTCATCCTTTTTTCCCTCCTTGAAGATTGGGACCACATTGGCCCTCCTCCAATCTGCTGGAACTTCTCCCGTTCTCCAAGAACTCCCAAAGATGGTTGCCAATGGTTCCGAAATGACTTCCGCTAATTCCTTCAATACTCTGGGGTGTAGTTGATCTGGCCCTGGGGACTTGAACTCATTAAGAGCGGCCAGGTATTCCTGGACGACTTCTTTCCCAATTTGGGGTTGGATGTCCTCCAAACCCTCATCCACTCCATCTTGCTGAGGTTGAAGACTCTCTTTTTGTGAGAAGACCGAGGCAAAGAAGGCATTAAGTAGTTCTGCCTTTTCCCTACCCCCTGTCAGCATTGCCCCATCTTCTCCTCGAAGAGGTCCTATCGCCTCCTTGTTTTTCCTTTTTCTACTGACATAAGAATAGAAGCCCTTTTTATTGTTTTTAATGTCCCTGGCAAGTCTGAGCTCGTTTTTTGGTTTAGCCTTGCGGACCTTTTCCCTACAGGTGTTGGCTATTTGTTTGAATTCTTCTTTGGTGATTTCTTCCTTTTTCCACTTCTTGTGCATGTCTCTTTTGTGTCTTAGCACAGTTAGAAGTTCTTTGGACATCCATTCTGGCTTCTTTGCACTTGTCCTATTTTTTCTCTTTGTTGGCACGGTTTGCAATTGCGCCTTGAGTATTTCACTCTTGAGAAATTCCCATCCATCCGTAACTCCCTTGTCTTTTAGAATCTGTGTCCACGGAATGCTGCTCAGCGTTTCCTTCATTTTTTGGAAATCAGCTCTCCTAAAGTCCAAAATGTGGGTTTGACTTGTCTTAGTTTCGGCCTTCCTTTGTACCTCAAATTGCAGGAGCACATGGTCACTTGCCCCTAAGGATCCTACCACTTCGACCGCATCGATCAGGTCCTCCGCATTTGTTAGGATGAGATCAAGAGTAGCCAATCCCCTTGTTGCCTCTTCTACCTTCTGGACCATGAAATTGTCTGCAAGGCAAGCGAGGCATTTGTTGGACCTTGTACTCTTGGCCGAGTTTGTTTTCCAGCAAATATCGGGATAGTTGAAATCGCCCATGACTACTACATCTCTTCTCTGTGCCTGTTTGGTCAACTGTTGGCAGAAGACTTCATCAAGTTCTTCCTCCTGGCTTGGGGGTCTGTAGTAGACGCCTACAACGACATCTTTTTGAGTCCCAGTTCCCTTGATTCTTATCCAGATGATTTCAAGCTGGTTTCCCAGATTGCTGTCTTGAATCTCTTCTGCAGCATAAGAGTTTTTGACATATAAGGCTACTCCGCCACCTCTCCCCTTTGTTCGGTTTCTGTGAAAGAGGTTATACCCCTCGATATCTACATTCCAGCGATAGGAGTCATCCCACCAGGTTTCAGTGATCCCTATGATATCATATTTGTGGTGTTGTGCTAAAAGTTGGAGTTCGTCTTGTTTATTTCCCATGCTCTGTGCATTAGTGTAAATACATGTGAGCCCCTGAGATCTTCCCCTGAGCTGTTTAATTGGGATTATTGTGCTTTGGGTACTTGGTCCTTGTTGTGTTTGTGCAGCCCTCCGTTTAGCCTTATAATAATCTTGGCTTTCAAACTTGTTGGACTTAAGAGATTGAGAGTAATGAGATTAGGAGGAGAAGAGAGGAGCCTAGGGAAGGACGGTTTGTGTGTTTGTATTAAGAATAATCCCATCTCCTTCAGAGTAAAGGACAGATCGTGGCATAAGGGATTGAAATAGCACTGGGCTAATCTAGGGCACCAAGGCATGGGAAGAACACATCATGGCAAAAAAGGGTTAAAACGGTGCTGAATTTTGAAGTTACCCTTGATTACAAAAAATAATGCTGAGTGGGTGGGGACTGCATTTGCTTGTGTGATGCTTCAAAATGCAGGACAGAGTAGGAGAAAGCCAGATAACATAAAGTATTTTATTTTGTTGTTCTTGTTTATTCATTCAGTTGCTCCCTACTCTTTGTGACCTCATGGACCAGCCCAAGCCTGAGCTCTCTGTTGGCTGTCACCACCCCTAGCTGCTTCAACGTCAAGTATACCTTGTCCTTGGTTGGCCCCTCTTCCTTTTTTCTTCTATTTTCCCCAGCATCATTATCTTATCCAAGCTTTCCTGTTTTCTCATTATGTGGCCAAAGTACTTCATATTTGCCTCTAATATCTTTCCCTCCAGTGAGCAGTTGGGCATTATTTCCTGGTTTGATCTTCTTGCAGTCCAAGGCACTCTCATAATTTTCCTCCAACACCACAGTTCAAAAGCATCTATCTTCCTTAATTGTTCTTCTTTCATATTTGTCATTCTGTAAGAGAATCAGCACTAAGGAAGTTCTTTTTTTATATGTTAACAGGAGACAGTGTGGTTTACCATGCTCTTGAACGTTCTTATTTTGTGTTTGAGGAAGCAGTAACAATCCAGTTAATCTTGGGACTTCATCACATTAAGGCAATTAAATGGATGAAAAAGTTTGGCTGGGTGAAGCTCCACTTTCCTATGAAATGGAAGAATTGCTTACCCTCACCACACTTCCATGCAACTCAGTATGTATCTGCATTCTTTGAGTTAATTTCTCATCACATTATAGTTCTGAGGCCCCGCCCACCATCCCTCCCCCACATTATTTGTTGAAAGAATTCCTCTCTTTGGAATCTCAGCTTCCTTCTGTATTAACGTGATATCTGAGAAGTTTCTGAGCATGCTCAGTTTTCCCTTTGGGATGCTGCTGAGAAGAGAGGGGGAAGGAAGCTAGAAATAGGGATTAGGTAGTGCAGTGTTATTTCTGGTATGGGGGAATGAGGACAAATTCTGCAACTTAGCTGTATGTGTTCTGGGAACAAAGGTGTGTATACACTGTGAATACTTTCACACAGTAGTTTCATATACAAACAAATTACTAGGAGATAATTGCAGCCAGGCTTTGAAGCTGCTAGGCTATTCAATGCTAATCAAAGTTGCCAATTGCATTATTCCCACTTGTCCCTGATAAGTGTGGGCCCCATCTACACTGCCATATACTCCAGCTTCTGAATCCCAAAAAGCTGGATACTTGCATCACTGTAACCAAGCTTTGAAGCAGCAAGGCTATTCTATGCTAATCAATGTGACCATTTGCTTTATTCCCACTTGCCTATCATAATAATGAGATTATGCTTCTGGGACATGGCCAGACATCCTTGAAAAGCACTAGAGTTTAACTGAACTCAGTGGGGCTTATTTCCAAGGAAATTTATCTTGAAGTGACATTATCTAGGGACCCATCTACATGTCATATAATCCAGCTTCTGAATCCCAAAGATGAGGATACTTGCATAATTACAGCCTGGCTTTGAAGCTGCAAGGCTATTCTATGCTAACCAAGGTGGCCAGTTGCATTATTCTCACTTGCCTCTGACATTAATGAGATAATACTTCTGAAACATGGCCAGACAGCCCTGAAATGTGCTAGAGTTTAACTGAACTCAATGGGGTTTATTTCCAAGGCTTTAAAAAAAAGAAAGAAAGAAAAGAAATTGTTTTGGGAAAGACCTACTTGCTTGATAAGGTAAAGTTAATGGCGGCGATGGAACTCTTCCTAACTGGGGTGGGTGCCATAGCTCCTCCCACACATTCCCCTCCCACATTTTAAACTAGGAGCAACAAATGCTACTACATTACAGGAAAGGCCAAACTTACCGATGGTTTTTAAAAAATCAATTTCCCCAGCACCTTCTAATATGTTGTAAAAGACTGCTGGCCTCCAAGCTTAAAACTATGCAAAGATAGCTCTCTCCTACACTTGAGGCCAAATAAATGTGGTGAGATCAGGGGCTTCCCAAATTTTAAGTGTAACACTCATTGGAATTTAGTCTATGTGATGAAGTGGTTAATTAATAATGACTAAACTATTTCAATTTATTTTAAAATTAAATTACACTTAAAATAGTTTCTAGAATGACTTCTGCAGAGTGCTGCCACCCAGAGCTTTATTAAACTTCTAGTTTGTCCTGAAAAATGTTCTCTCATCATAAAAAGAATGGCTAAGGAGTGATGAATAAGCCACTACTTTTGTGAACTGCCCATGTTGGCCAAGTGAGGAGCTGCTAGACATCATGAAAAAGATTCACACAGGGACACTATATTCACCGCAATTAGTTACTCAAATATAGTAAAATGTGTGAAGCATCATTCTAGTATAAATTATGTATGTATTACTCCAAAGAACATTGGTAATTTATGATTTTTTATTAAGCCTGTTTCACTCCATTTTTCTTAAACTTGAGAGCTGTGTCCTATCTAGAGATTCCAGTTAAATTAAGCTAATTGAAATTAGAAACAGTGAGGGTGGGGAAATGGGACGAATGATTAATACATGTTTAAATTAAGGAATGGAAAAAGATGAGCAACTTTCTTTTTCAATATTTAAATAGAGTACTTTTTTCTTGATGGAAATTTCACCTCCATACCCTAATCCCATATCACTGGAGATTTGGAACTCCTTCCTCATGTTTGCTTCTACCACCACGCTTTACTTTTTGAAATTCATCAGATGCTCCAATCAAGTGGGGCCCAAACAAAGGCAGAATACCTTTAATGAAATGGAATTATATACACAAGCTCTGTTGAAAAAAAAAGTCATTTGTTGGATGGAAGAGATTACACAGTCCAACATCCTGCATTTTCTTCAAGCATTAAAATGTTTCTCCCTGCATTTTAATTTCAAAGCAACACTGTTAGGCAAGTAAAGCTAGCAGACCCAATGTCACCATAAATGTCACCCATTTTACACCTAAGTTGAACCCAGGTCCTGCATGCTCCAATCTACACCTGATTGTCTTCCCTGTAAAACACAAATGTGTGTTCATCATGAGTGAGAGATCCTACCCATCATCTGGGAGAGATCCTACCCGTTTTAAAGAAACAAAGATCTACTTAAATCACTTCATCACACTAGAAAAATTAAAATCCGGTTTCTGCCTCCTGCAGAATTCTGGGGTTTGTAGTTTAGCGAGGCTGTTCAGGGCTCCTCTCTAAACTACAAACCCCAGAAACGGTAGGAAGAATCCAGATTTTAAGTGGATTTTTTTCTCTCTAGTGTGATGAGGCCCAAATACTATTGATCATGGTGGTTTATAAAATAGCTTTACATCAAGCCAGGTAATTTTTATACATTAAAATATCAATCTGCAGTGTCATTTCAAGTATCACTGTATGGATCTTTTCTGAGAACATTTTACTTTCAAAATAAAAATTTAAAAATATTGATTTGTCAGTTTTCCACTTGCATTCTGTTCTCTGCAAACAGTATTTCTAATGAAATTGAAATCAATAAAATTGTTTACTTCTCTTTTGATACTCAAGCTTTCAGCATTGTCACAGACTACAAACTTGAGGGCAGTCACCAAAGCCTTAATGAGAAAATACTGAAAAACCTTAGAATAACATGGTCTGTCATGCTTCTCTTCCCACCTAGGCAATCATATCAAATTGATGAATGAAAGTAAGAATATCATTCAGAGGCCAGCTGAAAAGGTCTCACAAACACAGAATAAAAATTAAAATTGTTCATTAAGAGAAGTGATAAATTTCCCCTCAGATATCCATGACATAATCCTGTAAACTCATACACATTAACTTATTCTTACCTTTGCTTCCACCACTTAATATAAGCATGCCATTATTTTGTATACATTCTAGATTTAAGTTCATAGATTAGGGTCTGAAAAAAAACCCTCTTATTCATCAAGATGTTGACTCATTTATGATCTTGCAAGATTATTTACAAATCACATGCATATCTTTTAGCCATTGGGGGAAACTCAAAAGTAACTTTTTTCCACATTACATTATTGCACATGACTAAAAATGTAGGTAAACATGTTTGGAAAATGTAGATACATTTTTAGTAAATGGAGAAATGTGTTAAAGGATTATATAGTAAGCAAAGATACAAAGTGTCCTCGTAGAAGCTGTCACAAGCAAATGGTATTGCTTCACACCTATGAGATAAAACTAGAAGGAAAGGGATTCAGTACAGCCTTCCATACTTGCTGCACCAGTGCCCATGGTTCCACTTACTCAAGTCTGAAAAATATGCTTTGCTTAGGAATTTCTTAGGTCCTCCAGTGTGATAAGGTTTTTGTTTGTTTGGTTTTTTTTAAAAAAAACTAATTTCCAAAAGACCCAACTCAACGTATTGGAAAAAACACTGCTGAATACATTTTAAGCCAAGTCCTGTGTAGAAATGCATGGCTCCTCAACTTTCCAGAGGTATTTGTGTAGCTTCTTCCATACCCCAACATTACTTCCTGGTTTGGGGAAAAATGTACAAATATATCCAGTAAAGATCTGCTTGAGCAAGTAAAAGTTAAGTGCTTTGTATAATTTCACTCCCCTCTAGGTTTTTGGAAATTTGATTTTTAATGCTGTTTATTGATGTAGCTGTTTAAGCTCCTTTGGAAATGTATGCAATGCCTCAATTTATGCAAGACCTCATCAAAATTCACAGCCAAATATGCTGTCAGAGCGACATCCTTTCTCCAACAATACAAGCCCGTGTATCTTGAATTGCTATAAATAATTTGCAATGCTATACACACTGACCGCTTTTGAGGGAAATGAGGTTATGTCACTGATTCTGATGAAAAGAAAATTTCATTTTATGTGCTTGGCTGCTGATGTAAGCTTTGCTTTGCCTTAAAATTATATACATACATTTGTTTATTTTAAAAACAAATTGTGGGTTGTTTCTGAGAAGTATTTATGACACACACTTAATCAAGCATGAGTCTTTGGACATCATCGGACATGTTGCAGAAAGTGGGGTAGAGGCTCATCTTTTTAGCAAAATGTATAATCCCCTTCTATTTTAAAATAAATTGTTTCATTTTAAATCATGAAAAAGATTCACACGGGGACACTATATTCACCACAATTCATTACTCAAATATAGTAAAATGTGTGAAGCATCATTCTAGTATAAATTATGTATGTATTACTCCAAAGAACATTGGTAAATTATGGATTTCTATTTCACTCTGTTTCACTCAATTTTTATTAAACTCGAGGGCTGTGTCCTATCTAGAGATTCCAGTTAAATTAAGCTAATTAAAAATATTTTGAACCAGTTGGGATTTCTAAACTTGGTACAAAGATAGCTTAATATTTTGTTGTTTTTATTGTTGTTGTTGTTGTTGTTATTATTTGAAACACAACAAGATGAGTCCTCAGCAAACAAGATCACTCTGCTGGTGGTTGTATGGAATCACATGTCGGACAGTTCCCAAGTATCTAGGACTGTGTGATGTATCAGCAAATAATGCATGCAGATCCCAGTAAGGTGGTCTTCTGCAGCTGGCAGATGGTAATTTTGTCAGCGCCAATTGTGTTTAAGTGTAGGCCAAGGTCTTTAGGCACTGCATCCAGTGTGCCAATCACCACTGAGATAACCTTGACTAGATTGTGCCAGAGTCTTTGCAGTTTGATCTTTAAATCCTCATATCGTGTCAGCTTTTCCAGTTGTTTCTCTTCAGTCTTGCTGTCACCTGGGATTGCATCATCGATGATCCATTTTTTATATAAATATTTTTATTGATTTTATTTTACATACACTTTAATAAAAACAAGGAATGGGTGTTGGGGGGGGGGTTACAAAGGATTGCTGTGAGGGAGAGGGGAAGTTAGGAAGGAAAGTGGATCGGGTCACATATAGGGAGGGGAAGACGGTGGGTAGGAGGGGCGACAGGGGTAGGAATTGGGTACTTCCAGGTTTGTCCAGGGTGGTTCAAACATTCTTAATTTTACATATTGTATTCAAAATAAATACTAAGTTTTGTATTTCACCTTGTACTTGCTTCCCTTAAGAATTGTCGATACAATTGTTTGCTCGGGATGTACGGTCCCTTTTTTTTCTTTACATTTACCTTTCTCTTGGATTACATTTATAAATCTATTGGGTACATCTCCTTATTTCCCTCCTTTATAAAATCTAATACTGATTTCCAGTTGGTTCTTTGAGGTTTTCTATGGTTTTGAGAGATTCTCTGTGTCAAGATGTACATGTTTATTATGTCCATTATCTTGCTAGTCCAATGTTCCAATGTTGGAATCTCTTTAGTTTTCCACATTTTTGCTAGCACCATCCTAGCAGCTGCTATTAGATAGAAAAATAGTTTGTCCTCATTCTTTTCCAATTTGAGATTATGGAGTCCCAATAGTACTGTTTCTGGACTTAGTTCAAATTTTATCTCTAATATTTTTTCCATCGTCCTGTGGATTTGTGACCAATATTTTTTTTACCTTTTTACAGTTCCACCACATGTGTAGAAATACGCCTTTTTCCTTCTCGCATTTCCAACATCGGTCCTTTGTTTTGTCCTTTGTTTTGTCCTTATTACTTGTCCTTATTAATTTTAGCTTAATTTTAGCTTAAGGGTGTTAGGTACCATCTATAAAAGATCTTATACCAGCTCTCCTTTAGGTCCGTGGCGTATGTGTATTTGATTTTATTTTTCCAGATTTTTTCCCAGTCTGCTAGTGGTATCGATTGACCTATGTCTCTTGACCAACTTATCATATTGGTCTTGACTTGCTCTGGCTCTGCAGCCCAAATTAATAATTGGTTGTATATTTTTCTTATAAGTTTTGTATCAGTTGTTAGTATATTATCCCAGAAGGATTTCTTTGTTTCGGAACCTACTATTTTATCTATCTTGTAGTTTTCTCTGATCTGGTGGTAATGGAACCATGAGATAGTAGAATCTACCTGATTCAGTTCCTCTCTTGATTTTAGTGTTATTTCCTGTCCTTTAATATTTACTGAAACCCTTGTCCCTTTCTTTATTCCCTATCAGATCAACTCACTCAAAAGCTTCCTTCTCCTTGCCTATAATACTTCTTCTCTGTTGAAATCCTACTCCCTGCTCTGTTGGAATCTTTCCCTGTCTCTCTTAGAAACCCTCTCTCTGTTCTGTCAGAACCCTTCTCTCTCTCCTGTCAGAAGTGACAGCCTTTTTCACTCTCACCCAACTCCTCCCCTTGGTGCTTAGACCAATCAGGAGTTGGCTGACTCCTCCCCTTGCCTCCTTGCGTATACTAAGATGTCAGCTATTTCTAAGCTGCCCTACCAAGATGGAGACCCAGCCCACTGACTCTCAGGCTTCGGCCTAGCCAGCAAAGGTTAGAATCTATTACAGGCAGCCTTTTGCAGCATGCAGGTGGTAATTTTGTCAGTGCCTATTATGTTTAAGTGCAGGTCAAGGTCTTTAGGCACTGCGCCCAGTGTGCCGATTACCACTGGTACCACCTTTTCTGGCTTGTGCCAGAGTCTTTGCAGTTCGATCTTTAAATCCTCATATCATGTCAACTTTTCCAGTTGTTTCTCTTCAATCCTGCTGTGACCTGGGATTGCAACATCGACAATCCATACTTGGTTTTTTAACACAATCGTGAGGTCAGGAGTATTGTGCTCCAAAATTCTGTCAGTCAGAAATCTGAAGTCCCAGAGTAGTTTGACGTGTTCTGTAACTTTTTCAGGCTTGTGATTCCACCAATTGTTTGTCACAGGCAGATGGCATTTGTGGCACAAGTTTGAATGGATCATCTGAGCAATGGTATTATGCCACTGCTTGTAGTCTGTCTGCGCAATCTTCTTGCAGCAGCTGAGGATGTGATCTATCATTTCATCTGCTTCCTTACAGAGTCTACACTTGGGATCTGTCATCGACCTTTCAACCTTTGATCAACCTTTGATCGACCTTTGATCGACCATCGATTTGTTCTAATTGCCTGATCTTGGGTTGCAAATATCAGACCCTTGGTCTCCTTTTTCAAAGTTCCATTTGTGAGCCGCATCCATGTTTTTTCTTTATCAGTTTTGCTCTCAATTTTTCTATTATTATTATTAAATTATTATTATATTTTTCTATTATTATTATCATTACTATATTGTCACTTCTATGGGGATATTCAATCCTATTGTACAGAAGATGCCTGGCAGCAATGATTAATAGAGGATTGGGAATCATGGATCACTTTTAGAGTAGCTAAATTTTGTGCTATGGCTAAAAAATTAAGGAGTCAGATTGTGGGTGATTTTAGTGGATAATATTTTATATCTACAGATTTTAATTAAGTGTCATATATGAAACCTATATGGATGGTTGGAAACTTGGAAACTTTGGGGCTCTCATTAATCAAGACTCGCCCCACTCAACAGGCCGGTCATACTTTAGACCTGATTTTCTATATTGGAGTACAGACATCTTTATCAGCAGTAATCGATGTTCCCTGGTCCGACCACACTGCCCTGAAGGCCCAGATTGAGACTCCATCCCCTCCTTCCCAAGCTGACAAACCAATCCTTGCCCACTTTAGAAGACTCATGGAACCTGCCAGGTTCTTGAATGCCCTTAAGGGCCTTGGAACCGTGGGCGTCACTCTCAATGAGCAAGTCAATAACTGGAACACCAGTCTGTTGGCTGCATTGGATGAAATTGCTCCCAGACGCCACTTCCACCCTCGCTGGCATCACTCCCCTTGGTACACTAACGAGCTACGGATGATAAAGCAGGCACGAAAGCGACTGGAACATTGGTGGCGACAGAAACCTGACGAAGTGTCAATGTCTACTTTTAAGGCTTTTCGTAAGTCCTATGAGTCAGCCATCAAGGACGCTAAAAAATCATATAATTCTTCCTTAATAGCCTCTGCTTGTTAAAGAAACCTAGCTTGGATCCTATGACCCTTGCCAATTATCATCGTGTTTCTTGGGATGGAGGCAGTCCTGGTTGCCATTACAGATGAACTCTGTCGCCAGTCTGACAACGGTGAATCTGCACTATTGGTACTTCTCGACCTTACCGCAGCGTTTGACACCATCGACTATGATCTAATGATTCACCGTCTTGCCATGTTCGGAGTTCATGGTCAGGCCCTTAATTGGTTCAACTCATTTCTCCGGAACCAGAGTCAACGCGTAGGGTACATGGATCAAATCTCCGATAGATCCCCCCTCCTATGTGGGGTCCCCCAAGGTGCAATTCTCTCTCCTCTTCTCTTCAACATCTACGTTAGACCCCTTGCTAGTTTGGCTCGGAGTTTCGGCCTGGACTGCTACCAATATGCGGACGATACCCAACTCCTTCTGCGCCTGGAGCAACATCAATTCTAGACAATTTCACCCGATGTCTGGAGGCTCTGTCAAACTGGCTACATGCTAGCAGACTGAAGGTGAACCTGGCGAAGACTGAGATTCTCTGGCATGGCCACCCAGCAGGTCTGACTCATCAGTTACCCACCTTCACTGGTGCCATCCTATCTCCATCGACCACTGATAAGAGGTTAGGTGTCATCCTGGATTCGCAGCTGACAATGGAAGCTCAGGTCGCTGCTGCCAGCAAACAGGCCTTTTTGCATCTACGACGAGCAAGGCAACTGGCACCCTACCTATCTGACAAGTCTCTGGCAACTGTCATTCATGCCACGGTCACGTCTAGGCTGGACTATTGCAACGCCCTGTATGTTGGTCTTCCTATGTCTACGACCCGAAAGCTCCGTATTGTTCAGAATGCGGCAGCCAGGTTACTCACAAGAATGCCCATGAAATGCCATATAACACCAGTGCTGCAACATTTACATTGGCTTCCAACTGAGTACCGTGGCCTCTATAAGATGTTAGTTCTGACCTTTAAAATTCTTTACGGCCAGGATCCATCATACCTTAGGGACCGCCTCTTCTTCTCCCATCATCGGAGGTCGCAACGACCAGCCCAACGTGACTTACTCTATATACCAGGTCCTAGAGAAGTGCACTTGGGAAGTACCAGACGCAGGGCTTTTTCTATTTCTGCCCCTGCCTTATGGAATTCCTTGCCATCCAAGCCATGCGTGACTTAGGACCTTTTACTCAAGCACTTAAGACCTAGCTTTTTATTAGAGCATTCGATCTCTGTTAATTTTTAATTTCTGTATGTATGTATTTTATCTTTTACAATTTAGCTGTAAATCACCTAGAGCTTTCTCGGATGGAGGGCGATTAATAAGTAATTAAATATGATGATGATGATGATGATGATGATGATGATGATGATGGTTGCATATTCTGGACTTTCTGGTTTTAATGTGTGTGTGTGTTTTGTTTTTGTTTTTTAAAACCTTCTGATTTCAATGTTTTAATGTTTTGAACTCCTGGTCTATAACCATAATAATAATATTCATTCCTTCACTCATCCACAGCATGTATATGGTCAAAAATCACTCATACAACTCCATAGTCACATAACTGCGACAATTCCCTGTGGGACCCCAGATTGCAAACTGTGGGACCCCAGATTGCAGATCATAACTCTGTCCTGCAGCTCTGCAGTATTTTAAAAGATTTTTCCAGTAAAAGTAAATTTGAAATCTCAGTAAAAGTTAGATAAATGAATAAATGAAATCACTGAATTACTGCAAAGGGGATGAGGGAGAGTGGCATAGAACAATCCCACTCCAACATATTTTAGTGCTGCTATGCCAGCACAGAATCATATCAGAGTTATTGTAAAAAATAAGTGATAGGATCATGGTGCTATCTCAGGCTATTATTGGGTTTTCCCATCAATAGCAGGAAATTGGTTTGTTTGTTTATTTATTTACTTTATTTATATACTGCTTTTCTCAGCCCTCAGGCTGAGAAGGTGTCAGGCTGAGAACAATTTGCACAAGGTGAAAGTCCTGCTTAAATATCAGTTTGCCACTTTTGTGTGAGAAAGTCCCCAGTAAAAAGTTGCATCCTTAGAAGATGTGGAGAAATAATACTAAAATAATGGGCCCTAGATCACCTTTATAATGAACTAATAGGTAGTGGGCACAAATGGGAGGACAGTCAGTCATTGTCTGATGGATTTTGATCAATTACAGCCTATGTATTATGGATACAATTATTTGTATCTGTGATAAACTGACTAAATCTGGGTTGTGTAGAATTACACATCTAGACTTGAAGGTATCTAAAACACCTCGTCTTTGGGAACTGGCGTATTGATCTGTTGCCTTAACTGTCATGTCAAAACTAATTCAAGCGTTTTACTCAAATATGCCCAATCATGGGAGAATTTTCAGAAAACATTCCTTCCAGCATTATGAGTTTATTACAAAACAACCAAAAGTCAAAATCTATATTTTAAAATGGACATAAAATGAGGAAAAATACAAAGATAATGAGTTATTGATGCTCCTATTGGCAGTAGTAGGTCCACAGTATAAAAAAGGGAAAAGGATTGCAGACTGTTTGAGAGAGGAAAAATCCATAGCCATAACAGTTTGCAAGCAAATCAGTTTTCATAGGGGTAGTCTAGGTTTCAGCATATTTGTGTATTAGTATTTTCTGTCTGTGTAATCAGAGATATGTATTTGAAACAGGGAAACCAAAACAATTATATCAGAAGGATTCTTGTATGAGTCATAACCCACAGTACTGTTATTTGGCTATAATGCCTCATGTTTCACTGAAGCTATTTCTTCTGCTACCTCCTCATATTCTATTGAAGGCATTGATTCACCATGCATTTGCCATTTATTCAGTGCTTGTTTCCTGGCACTTCTTTAACAACTTGAAAATCCCAATAAGAAGAGCAATGAAATGGTGGTGTTTATTTTCTGTTGAAAAAGCGGAGAGTCTGCATTATGCTTGAGGAGTGCAAACCTGCACACATGTAATTTTATTGCAACACTTTTTAATGTATTTCACAATGTATCTCCTTATCACACCATTTATAGATTGAGCATTCATTATCCAAAATTTCAGAATTCAAAATAGTTCAAAATCTGAAAAGTGGGTGCCTGAGAAAGTGACAATTTTGCTTTGTAGTGGTTCATTGTACAGATGCTTTGTTTAATGCAGGCTATTGTTAAAATGTATTGTATATAAAATTACCTTTGGGTTATCTGTATGAGATGTATATGAAACATCAGTGAATTTCATATTTATTTATTTATTTTATTATTTATTTCAGGCACTTCTACCCCACCCTTCTCAACCCCCTAGGGGGGACTCAGGGCGGTTTACAACCGGCACAATTTGATGCCAACAATTCAACAGATAAAATACATAACAACAATAATCACAATAGTTAAAACATTCAATTAATACATTAACAATTAGAAAACCAATCTAGTGGGCAACGTTCACCGAGTTCTAAAATCCGTAAGTCCATTCAGCATTACCATAGTCCTTTCCAAATTCTGGTCATCATTACCTTGTCAGTCTGTCAGATTACCCAAAGGCCTGGTCCCATATCCATGTTTTCAGCTTCCTTCTGAAGGAGAGGAGGGATGTTGATGACCTAATTTCCCCGGGAAGTGAGTTCCGCAGGCGAGGAGCCACCACTGAGAAGGCCCTGTCCCTCGTCCCTCACTTGTGATAGAGGCGGGGCCGAGAGCAGGGCCTCCCCAGAAGATCTTAAACTCCGAGGTGGGACATAGGCGATACATTCAGACAGGTATGGTGGGCCGGAGTCATATTTAGGCTTAGGCCCCATCTTAAAGACATCTCATTATGTGTGTATAATATATGCAAATACAAGTATTCGAAAATGTGAACAAAAAATCAAAATCCAAAACACTTCCAGTCCCAAGCATTTCAGGAAAAGGAAAATCTATGTCCTAAAGTGCCTTAGACCAGGGGTCCTCAAACTAAGGCCCGGGGGCAGGATGCGGCCCTCCAAGGTCATTTACCCGGCCCTCGCTCAGGGTCAACCTAAGTATGAAACTACTTAAAAGCACACAATAATAATCCTATCTCATCAGCCAAAATCAGGCCCACACTTTCCATTGAAATACTAATAAGTTTATATTTGTTAAAATTGTTCTTAATTTTAATTATTGTATTGTTTTAAAATGTTTTTTGCACTATAATTAAGATATGTGCCGTGTGCATAGGAATTCATTTGTGTTTTTTAAAATTATAATCTGGCCCGCCAACAGTTTGAAGGATGTGACCCGCCCTCTGTTTAAAAAGTTTGTGGACCCCTGCCTTAGACTGTTTACTTGTAAGTCACTGATATATTTAATTATAGGGTGTTGTAAAAATATTTTGATCAGCAACAGCAGCAACATTTTCATAAGAGGTTCATCATGAGTAAATTGGTACCACTGTAGAATGAAGAAGATGTTTTGAACTTTCACCCATTCATGGCAGCCAAACAGGACATTACAATAAAGTCTTTAAACTGTTACTGTATAGGTAGTGAATTCTGGAATTTTGAATGAGAGATGAGGTACTCTCTTGAGCTGTTATCACTCATATTATATGATTGCCGCCACCACTTTCATCACTATATGGGACTTTAGAAAATGGAGAATACTGTGAAATTAGGAAGGTACAGAACAATGTCCTACTTCCATGTTTAACAGGATCTGCGCATTTATCAGGCTGACTAGATTGACTAGAACTTGGTCGGGTTTTTTTTTCCACATGACAACTGCTAGAATCTCCCGGCCAGCATGTCCAGCATTCATTCTCTGCTTCATAGATTTTGGAAACTGTTATGCAACACAATAAATTTCCCTAGCTCTGAGTTAATCCTTAGAATCATCATGTACCTACATAGCAGAATTAATGAAGTTTAACAGTACTTTAACTTCCATAGCTAAAGAGGGTGGTCTCCTCTTTACCGGATTTTAAAACCGTAATTATTTCTGAGATTTTCCACATTTCAGTATAGTTCTGTTTTTCAAAATAAGATTTCTAGATTAGGGATTATTTCAGATTGGAATATTTTTTAATGTTAAAACTAAAGTCGCCGGGGCCATGGAAAGAGTTTGGATTTGAGATTATTAATAACCTCTCCAATTTCCTTACCACTAGTGATAAATTTGTTCATTACTGCTGATGTCTGTGGATCTAAGTTTCTTATAATGATTCCCTCTAAATTTCCAATTTCTTTATTTGTGTAAAGTTTTTCATAATAGTTTGGCATTATCTCCTTCAGATCTTCCTCCTTAGTTTTTATCTGACCATTCCTAAAATTGTTACTTCAATTTATTTCTAAATCTGTTTGTAAAAAATGATTTCCAAATCAACTCCATAAATAATACTAAGAGATTAGCTAGCTACCTTAAATCAAGGAAAGGAAGGAATAAGATATTAAAATTAAAAGATGCAAAAGGACAAATGAAAACCAAAGAGGAGGATTTGAGAGAAATAATGGCAAGTTATTATGAAAATTTATATTCGGATAAAGAAATTGAGAAAACTGAGGGAATTATCACGAGAAAATTAGACCTCCAAGCACAATTAAAACTGAATAGACCTATCACTAGTAAGGAAATTGAAGATGCCATTAAAAATCTTAAACCAAACTCCTCTCCTGGACCTGATGGCTTTACGTCTAATTTTTACAAAATATTTAATTTAGAAATCACCCCTTAATTAAAAATTTTATTCAACGAGATATTAAAAAATAAAATCACCCCAGAAACATGGAAGAAATCTGAAATAATTACAATTTTGAAACCTAGCAAAGATGAAACCAACCCAAACTCATATAGACCAATTACTCTGTGTAATGTAGATTACAAATTTTTTACAAAACGTCTTGCAAATAGATTGGCTGATATAATTCCAAATTTAATAGGTGAAGACCAATATGGGTTTATCAAAAATAGAAGATTAGCTGATCCTATAAGAAATATCCTAAATATAATTAATCATGCTACTAGGGAAAAAGAGAAACTTTTGTTACTAAAACTAGACGTATATAAAGCATTCGATATGGTCAACCATCAATATTTGTACAAAGTTTGTGAAGACTTTAATTTGGGAAAACAATTCTGCGAAATAATAAAGGAACTCTACAAAGATAACCAAACACAAATATTGATTAATGAAACCAAAACAAGAACTATTAGAGCCGCCGCAAACGAGCGTCTTGGGAGAGCAAACTGTCCCAGCACAGCCGATGACGTCGAAGACTCTGCCTCTTTCTCCGCCTCTTTCTCCGCCTCTTTCTCCGCCTCTTTCTTCGCCTGTTTCTCCACGCCCGCGTGGTTTTCTCTTTGCTAGGGCAGCGATACGAGCATACTCTCGCTGTTGAATTCTGTCAACAGCGAGAGTACGCTCGCATCGCTGCCCTAGCAAAGGGAAAACCACGCGGGTGTGGAGAAACAGGCGGAGAAAGAGGCGGAGTCTTCGACGTCATCAGCCGTGCTGTTACAGTTTGCTCTCCCAAGATGCTAGTTTGCGGCGGCTCTTAAGATCAATAGTGGAACAAAGCAAGGATGCCCTTTTTCTCCCATTCTATTTGCGCTGGCAATAGAACTCTTGGCAAATCTAATTAGAAACAATGTTAATTTTGAAGGCATAAAAATCGGGACAGAAGTAATGAAAATCAACCTTTTTGGAGATGATGCCATGGTGTTATTAGGGTCACCAGAGGACTCTATAAAGGAAGTTATAAATACTATAAAGAAGTTTGAGAAATTATCAGGGTTGGCCATTAATATACAAAAAATGGAAATATTACACAAAAATTTGATTCCTAAAGAGTTAAAAGAAATCCAGAGTATTACAGGGATAAAACTAGAGGAGAAGAAGATAAAATATTTGGGTGTATATATTCCCAAAAATCTAAACAATATAATCCAATCTAATTATAATAACTTATGGGGGGGGGGGAATAAACAGATGTGTAGTTGGAAAAAACAAAATTGGGATATATCAAGCAAAATTAAAATGGTTAAAATGATGATTCTACCAAAAATTTTATTCCTGTTTCAAGCACTCCCATTTAGTATCCCCATCAAAATTATTAAAAAATGGGATTCTTTGATTAAAAATTGGATAGAAGGAACAAATAAAAATCGTATTCCCAAATCAGTATTTTATTCCTTAGAAGAGAATAAAAACCATTGATCTCATCTTTGGAATGTTGGAAAAAATGGCAAAACAAACTACAAATTAATAGGGTAGATATACTCCCAATAGGGTTTCTAGACAATAAAAAGAAGAGACATTGGGTAAAGTCATAACAAATTTGAAACAAAATGGAATGAATTTGATAAAAGACCTCTTGAACTCAGATGGGAAAATCAAGGATTCCAATAAAGGGTAAATGTGGTCAAGGTAATTGGCTTCTTTGGAATGGATTAAAACAAAGGATCCTTAAAGTGAAGAAAAAAGAAGGCCCTGAGACAGCCCTAGATAAAATTCTGAAATGGAAATTAGAAAAGGAGAAAGGGCTGATGGAGTTTATTTACAAGAAATTAATTGGAATACAATATAATTTGAAACAAGCCTTGGTAGAAATATGGAAAGAAGATTTAAATAATAAAGTTTTAGAAATAGAAAACTGGATTGACTCAATTAAAAGTCTTAAGCATATAAGGATTAGAGAAACGCAAAGGAAATTATTGACTAGATGATACAGAACGCCAATTTTTTATTATTTATTTTATTTATTTATTTTGGTTGCTTCTACCCCGCCCTTCTCACCCCAAAGAGGGACTCAGAGCGGCTTACAATAGCGAGGCACAATTCGATGCCCGCATCACATAACAACAATAGGACACTAACATCGGTTAACAGAACCAGCAATTCTAGCAGTAACATCCATTAACTAAACAACAATTATTATAGGCAAAACAACCATAAAACCAATAAAAGCAATAAAACTAATACAAACCATTTCTCCTCGTTGACAGTCAGCGTTTCACAATCACGTTTAAAATAGCCCAGATGACAAAAAACACTATAAAACTTTGTTGGCATGGATGTGGGAAAATTGGCTCTTATTCCCACATGTGGTGGGAATGTGACAGAATACAAGAGTTCTATAACAAGGTAATGAATGAAATGGAAGAAATAATAGGATATAAACTGGCTTTGAATGAAATAGATTTTTTTACAAAGAAATTAGACAAAAAAGATAATTGCAAAGACTGGGAGGAAATTATAAAATATATGATATTAGCTGCCCAAGCAACTGTGGCGTTGGGGTGGAAAGATTATAGAAAATGGGAGGTTAAAAATGGTATGAGTATTTAGCAGAATACATGCTTCAGGAGTACATCCATGAAAAAAGAAGCAAATACACAACAAGCCGACTTAAGAAAACTTGGATGCAGAAATGGGAAAGACTGATTGAAAAAGTGGAAGGAAATGAAAGATATAAGGTGTTAAACCATTCTCTTTATACAATTGTTCAATTAAATTAAGTTCTGAATTAAGGTATTTACTGTTCCCTGAAGGGGGGTGGGTGGGGGGGGAGGAGGGGCGTAAAATCGTAAGACACAAGGGTAAGGTAAAGGGGAGACAGATAAGAGCATTAGGTAATTATAATGTGATATGTGATACATGGTATGTGATATGTTTTCAGAATGTAATTTAGCAACTGAATTTCTAAGAACGAGTTGATGTGATGGTATTATATTTGTGTCGGAAAAATCTAATAAATAATTTTTTTAAAAAAAGATTCTATTTTAACTTTGAGGGCAACAGTTTGCATTTTTAAAAGGAGTATTTAGAATAGTCAGCCAGTGACTATAGCGTCCCATCAAACTATAAATCCTAGGATTCTTTAGAATTCAGCTATGGGGTTACGGTAGTCTCGTAGTACAATAATTGCATGTGTAAGAGGGCTCCTGATGGTATTCAGGTAGCTCCTGGTATACTTCTGTCAGGTTTTACAATGTATTGCAATGTAATATATAGCTGTGTCATGCACTGCTAATGGGCTTCTATTGGGAATGGTGAGTCATGTATTAACTGTATATAGGGAATCATTTGGGGAATGTGTTCTGGCCTAGTCCAGGTGATTGTGAATGATGTAATCCTGGGTCTGAATTAAGTTAATGAGTTGGGAACCAATCAGAGATTGCTATGTGTAATTGTATAGAATTGTATATAAGGAAGTCATGTACAGTGTATATTCCTCTCCTTGTGCTGTGATGTTGTTCATTGAAGTCTCTATGTAATTGATTAAAAGAACCTGTCTGCTAAGACAAGATATAACTGTGTGCTGTGGTAAGTTTGTAATGTCATCTAGACTGGGGAAAAGACAATGGTAAAACTGACAATGGCCGGGCATGTGCTCAAGTATCTATAAAAGGTTCCAGAGTGACTGCAGGCTGTGGGAGCAGTTGACTGAAAATACTGTGCAGGAAGAAGCTACTGGAAAGCGCTGAAGTTGTGCAACTGATCTGCTGCTGAATTATGAAATTAATCTCAACAACTTCATATGTTTTATCCTATAGCTTCCACAACCCATGAACAGTCATTATGTTATCTTGAGCTTCCTGCAATTGCAGTCCAACATCTTGATAACACCAAATTGGCTATGCTCAGTGTTGCATTTCCAACAATTTTCACTCAAAGCAGCATTTAACCTGAACTCCTCATGTAAAATAATGATAGTAATTCTCAGAGAGATAAGAAGATATACTCTTCTCCCAATTTTAATCAAATCTCATTTAAATCTAAAGAAAACTTTTAGATTCTTTCTGATGGTCAACACTGACAAAAAATATAAAGCAAATACAGTCAGTTGCAGTGTGACACATTTTTGTAGACAGGGAAGCTGACATTTCTAGGTATATGAAAAAAGAAATGCTGCTGCCAATGTGAAACTGAATGCCATGAATAGGTGAGTCACAAAGATAAATAATATGCATGATGTTTGTTTGTCAGTAGTTCGTGGTATATATTTCAGATATTCTGCTGCCAAGAGAAATCCTCTATTTCAAGTGACATTTCACATTTTAAACTTAATTCAGCTTTATAACATGCCATGCATTCATCTCTGACAAAGAAATATACAGCCTACCATTATAAATCCTTTAAGATGACCCTATCTTCCATAGTCTTCCCTCTAATCACAGCTATGACACTTGTGACTTGTGTCATTTGGGAAAATATGTAAGACCCATAAAAATGAAGACTCATCTCCCTTCCCTTTTTGACATTATTCAGGGAGCTATAAAAATAAAACGGAAAAGGATTCCATACAGAATGTCAAACTACAATGAATCAAATCCTTCCATCTCTGCTTAGCTCGACTGGTGAACTAATGACCTTGATACCCCAGTAGACAAATATACATGTGCCGTATCCATTTTACATTATTTATTTAGCACTGTCTTTTCTTCTGCAAGTGAAAGAAACATATTCCTTAAGCTTTCACCTCACTAACTTCTCTGAGAAAGCTGGACAATCAATTCAGATCAAAACTACCATTGTCCCCAGATTTCTCTGGGAGCAAAATTCAAGATGAACATGACAATTCCAAGAAAAGACGAAGTTTCAGTAATGTTACCTAAGCTTGTTGAGGTTATTTTGTCTACCCCGAAGTTCTCACCAAACCACCACTCCTCAAACACACACACACACACACACACATATTTGTAGGAAGAAAAAGTAGAAGACTTAGTAAAAGACGTATTACTTTCTTTGGTCATTCATAGTGCAATGGGAATATATTATGAGGCAAGTCAGCTGGCAAGATTATTAGAATTCGAATTGGAAGGGTCGAAAAGATCGGTGCAAATAGAAAAGGAAGCAAACAGTTGGCAAAGGGGAACGTATATGGGAGAGAGAATAAGAAAAGACTTAAAGAACTTTAAAGTCTGCCCATGCTTAACAACATTGTTAATTTGGAAAAAATGGCAAAATAAATTACAAATAAACAAAATTGACCCTTTCCCATTAGAAAGCTTGGAAAATAATGACAAGACATTCAAGAATCTAATTAGGGCAGAAGGAAAATGGAATCAAAAGGATAGGGGACCTCATGGAACCCAATGGAGAAACAATAAAGTGTGATAAGATAAAAGACAAATGTGGTCAAGGAAACTGGATAGAATGGTTAGGCCTGTCCAGTAAAGCTCAGGCCATGAAAAAAAGAGAAGTAGCATAAACCCCACTTGACAGAATAATTAAAAGGAAAGTAGAAATAGACAAAGGGATTATCGGGCTACTGTATGAGGAATTAATCTCCTTAACTTACAAAACAAAAACAACACTTGTAGAAAATTGGAAACAAGAGAAAAACTTCAGTGAGAAATTAATTGGGTCTTGGATTGACAATATTCATAAAATTAAACATATAAGGATCAAGGAAACCCAAAGGAAAATAATCTCCAAATGATATAGAACCCCCACCCAATTAGCACACATAATGGGAAATATCTCAAACAAATGTTGGCACAAGTGTGGGGGGATAGGTACATTCTCCCACATGTGGTCGGATTGTAGAAAAATCCAGAGCTATTATGGTAAAATAAGGACGGTAATGGAAGACATAATAGGGAAAGAATTAAAGCCAGGTTCATGTCCCTCACCATAAAGGCAAAGGAAGATAACAATAATTGGACAGAAACCCTAAAATATATGACAGCCGCAATACAGACCACGATAGCCTGGGGATGGAGAGACGATACAAAATGGGATTTGGAAACCTGGTGGGCCTATCTATCAGAATATATAATTAATGATTTTATCAATTAAAGGAAAAACAAGTATACAAATAGTCAAATAGAACAAGATTGGTTTAGGAAATGGTCTGTGTTAATAGACAAAATAGACGGAGACGATAGATACAACATTTTGAACCAGGCTTTCCACACAGTTAAATTGATGCAATGACATGATTTAGAATTGCTGTTCCAGGGGGGTGGGGTTGTTGGGTGTTACATAACTAAGGAATGTACAGAAGGTCATTTAAGGAATGCTTACTTTTGGAATAATGTATATTGTAATAAGTCCTGTACAGCAAAAATTTGTTGATTGTTGGGATGTATCAAAATAAATAAATATAATAAAAAAATTCATAGTGCTCATAGTGGGGGGAAAAAAAGGAAAACTAAAACAGGAGAATTATTGAAAATAGACATGACATACCACTGAATATAAAAAATTAGATCCATTGTACCATTATTACTTTGAATATTAAGAGAAAGATTGTATAAAAATAATACATATAAATAAATACAGCTGCAGGCCAAGGTATCGAAAACGTGGTTGGTGGGGATGAGAGACAGGCCTTCTCGTCAGTGCCCCCCCCCCCCGGTCTGTGGAACTCTCTCCCTAAGAACATTAGGTTGGCCACCTCCCCCCTGTCCTTTAGGAGACAACTGAAGACCTGACTCTGGGGGCAGACATTCGACTAGAGGACAGCGGCAATAGGAAAAGAAATTTTGGATTTTAGCAACATTGGTTTTTCCCGGCTTGGTTTTGCTTTTACTATCACATTAATTTATTGTTAAATGAATGTATTGATAATTTTGTATGTTTTAAATTGATTTTACTGTTTTAACGGTAATTCTCTGGTGCATATGTTGTTAGTATCTTGATGCTTATGTGAGGCTGCCCTGAGTCCCGTTGTGGGGAGACGGGGTGGCGTAGAAATGTATGAAATAATAATAATAATAATAATAATAATAATAATAATAATAAGGTATCCATCTGCCTTCTTCATTCTGGTACTCCCATATTTTCATTGGCCACAGCCAGCATGGTAAATGCCTGTGGATGGCAGGAACTGTATCATACAACATTTTCCAGGCACACATCTAAAAAGACTATCCTAACACTAGCTAACTGCAGCATAGTCAGTCTCTTAATCATAGAATCATAGAATCATAGAATCAAAGAGTTGGAAGAGACCTCATGGGCCATCCAGTCCAACCCCCTGCCAAGAAGCAGGAATATTGCATTCAAATCACCCCTGACAGATGGCCACCCAGCCTCTGTTTAAAAGCTTCCAAAGAAGGAGCATCCACCACACTCCGGGGCAGAGAGTTCCACTGCTGAGCGGCTCTCAGAGTCAGGAAGGTCTTCCTCGTGTTCAGATGGAATCTCCTCTCTTGTAGTTTGAAGCCATTGTTCCGCGTCCTAGTCTCCAAGGAAGCAGAAAACAAGCTTGCTCCCTACTCCCTGTGGCTTCCTCTCACATATTTATACATGGCTATCATATGTCCTCTCAGCCTTCTCTTCTTCAGGCTAAACATGCCCAGTTCCTTAAGCCGCTCCTCATAGGGCTTGTTCTCCAGACCCTTGATCATTTTAGTCGCTCTCCTCTGGACACATTCCAGCTTGTCAATATCTCTCTTGAATTGTGGTGCCCAGAATTGGAAACAATATTCTAGGTGTGGTCTAACCAAAGCGGAATAGAGGGGTAGCATTACTTCCCTAGATCTAGACACTATGCTCCTATTGATGCAGGCCAAAATTCCATTGGCTCTTTTTGCCGCCACATCACATTGTTGGCTCATGTTTAACTTGTTGTCCACGAGGACTCCAAGATCTTTTTCACACATACTGCTCTCGAGCCAGGCATCCCCCATTTTGTATCTTTGCATTTCGTTTTTCCTGCCAAAGTGGAGTATCTTGCATTTGTCACTGTTGAACTTGATTTTGTTAGTTTCGGCCCATCTCTCTAATCTGTCAAGATCGTTTTGAATCCTGCTCCTGTCCTCTGGACTATTGGCTATCCCTCCCAATTTGGTGTCGTCTGCAAACTTGATGATCATGCCTTCTAGCCCTTCATCTAAGTCATTAATAAAGATGTTGAACAGGACCGGGCCCAGGACGGAATCCTGTGGCACTCCACTTGTCACTTCTTTCCAAGATGAAGAGGAAGCATTGGTGAGCACCCTCTGGGTTCGTCCATTTAACCAATTACAGATCCACCTCACCGTAGTTTTGCTTAGCCCACATTGGACTAGTTTGTTTGCCAGAAGGTCGTGGGGGACCTTGTCGAAGGCCTTACTGAAATCCAGGTATGCCACATCCACGGCATTCCCTGCATCTATCCAGCTTGTAACTCTATCGAAAAAAGAGGTCAGATTAGTCTGGCATGACTTGTTTTTGATAAATCCATGTTGACTATTTGTTTCTAAGTGTTTGCAGACCACTTCCTTAACAATCTTTTCCAGAATCTTGCCTGGTATCGACGTGAGGCTGACCGGACGGTAATTGTTTGGGTCATCCTTTTTTCCCTTCTTGAAGATTGGGACCACATTGGCTCTCCTCCAATCTGCTGGAACTTCTCCCGTTCTCCAAGAACTCTCAAAGATGATTGCCAATGGTTCCCAAATGACTTCCTGGACAACTTGTTTCCCAATTTGGGGTTGGATGTCCTCTAATCCCTCACCTACTCCATCTTGCTGAGGTTGAAGATGACCTTCTTTTTGTGAGAAGACCAAGGCAAAGAAGGCATTAAGTAGTTCTGCCTTTTCCCTACCCCCTGTCAGCATTGCCCCATCTTCTCCTCAAAGAGGCCCTATCACCTCCTTGTTTTTCCTTTTTCTACTGACATAGGAAAAGAAGCCCTTTTTATTGTTTTTAATGTCCCTGGCAAGCCAGAGCTCGTTTTGTGCTTTAGCCTTGCGAACCTTTTCCCTACAGGTGTTGGCTATTTGTTTGAATTCTTCTTTGGTGATTTCTCCCTTTTTCCACTTCTTGTGCATGTCTCTTTTGCGTCTTAGCAGAGTTAGAAGTTCTTTGGACATCCATTCTGGCTTCTTTCCACTTGTACTATTTTTTCTCTTTGTTGGCACAGTTTGCAATTGTGTCTTCAGTATTTCACTCTTGAGAAATTCCCATCCATCCATAACTCTCTTATCCTTTAGTATCTGTGTCCACAGAATGCCGTTTCCTTCATTTTTTGGAAATCTGCTCTCCTAGAGTCCAAAATGCGGGTTTGACTTGTCTTAGTTTGAGCCTTCCTTTGTACCTCAAATTGCAGGAGCACATGGATACTTGCCCCTAAGGATCCGACCACTTCAACTGCATCAATTAGATCCTCCGCATTTGTTAGGATGAGATCTAGAGTAGCCAATCCCCTTGTTGCCTGTTCTACCTTCTGGACCATGAAATTGTCTGCAAGGCAAGCGAGGAATTTGTTGGACCTTGTACTCTTGGCCGGGTTTGTTTTCCAGCAAATATTGGGATAGTTGAAATCACCCATGACTACTACATCTCTTCTCTGTGCCTGTTTGGTCAACTGTTGGCAGAAGACTTCATCCAGTTCTTCCTCCTGGCTTGGAAGTCTGTAGTAGACACTACAACGAGATCTTTTTGAGTCCCAGTTCCCTTGATTCTTATCCAGATGCTTTCAAGCTGGTTTCCCGGATTGCTGTCTTGCACCTCTTCTGCAACATAGTTTTTGACATATAAGGCTACTCCGCCTCCTCTCCCCTTTGTTCGGTATCTGTGAAAGAGGTTATAGCCCTCGATGTCTACATTCCAGCGATAGGAGTCATCCCACCAGGTTTCTGTGATGCCTATGATATCATATTTGTGGTGTTGTGCTAAAAGTTGGAGTTCGTCTTGTTTATTTCCCATGCTCTGTGCATTAGTGTAAAGACATGTGAGCCCCTGAGATCTTCTCCTGAGCTGTTTAATTGGGATTATAGTTCTTTTGGTACTTGGTCCTTCTTGTGTTTGTGCAGCCCTCCGTTTAGCCTTCTGGTTGTTCCCTGACATTGTGGGTAAAGTAGTGTTCGCAAGGCTGTTGTCCCCTCCGGCGGTGGACCTAGTTTAAAGTACGCCTAATGAGATTTGCGAGTCTTTGAGCAAAAAGGTGTTTTCTACTTGTGTGAGATGCACCCCATCCCTTGCCAGTAGGCCATCCTCCTGGAAAAGCAGGCCATGGTCGAGGAAGCCAAAGCGTTCCTCCTGACACCATTTTCTAAGCCAGTCATTGACCTGTACTATTTTCCTGGCCCTTGTAGGACCGTGTCTTACAACTGGGAGGAGGGATGAAAAGACCACCTGTACATTAGATTGTTTTAGCTTTGTTCCGAGAGCTCGAAAATCATTTATGATCTTTTGAACAGTATGCCTAGCAGTATAATTGGTTCCTACATGAATCAACATGAGGGGAGGACAGTGATGGGGCTTGAGGAGCCTGGTGAGCCTCTGAGTGATATGGTGTATTTTTGCCCCCGGTAGGCAGCATATTTCTCGAGCCATCCCATCTGGTCTGGAAATGACGGCTTCCGTTCCTCTAAGGAGGGAGTCACCTACTACCAAGACCTGTTTACTTTCAGGATTGACAGGGTCCCTTTTGTGCAATGTAGTGTGTAGGTCCCCAGAACAGTGATCCTATTGATGTGAATTTTGTAGGTGTAAAGTGTTGTTCTCCTCTTCAACATCCCCGGTTCATTCGTCAAGGACAATCCATTGAGACAAGAGCCAATTGTTTTCCTGTATGGTCTATGGCTGGGGATGGTACCTGGTCTATGGCTGGGGATGGTACAACTGCATGATTGTGTAAGTGTGAATGTTGTGAAGTGTTGTCCCAGTCAGGGCTATCCCCCGCACACTGATCAGTATCTAAGCCATTCTGGTCTTCCCATTATGCTGTGTTTCATGGTCAAGTGTTAGTTGTGTGAGAATTTGGAATCTATTGTGTAAGTGCAGCTGGGCAGAGGTATTCTGAGGAGTCTTCTGGGTCCTATGTTTCTTTCTAAGGGTGACATGCCTCCAAGCTTGAGGGTTGTCCATATCTGAGGTGATCTCCTCTTGAGCCTTCCCATAATGTTGGTGTGCTATGGCCTGAGTGTCTAGGACAGTGTGGTGTGTGGTGTCTAAGAACAGCTCAAGTTCCTGAATGTCATTAAGGGTCTTAACACGGTCCTCAAGTTGTCCTCAAGTTAACATCATTTGCTTTTTAAACAAGATGTATTTGTGAACATCAGTGATGTACAAATACCTGCGTGTGTATGTGTCAATGTTCACATGTACATCTAAACAAGTTGCAGATGATAATGATGGTGATAATTTTGCAAATAAGAGTTAGATCATGAGACTGTTTTGCAAACAGTAATGACCTTCAAATCAAATCTTATCATATGGGGTAATTTCAGTGACATATGGCGGTGCCTCTCTATTTGCACCACAAAGCCCACTGGCTCCCATCCCATGATGTAAAACTACATCCGGTGGGGCTCTACCATGTTACAAAGGGATCAATGTGGGAAGTTGGGCAGCTGATGCTTCCTACTGTGGGAAGGGGGGAGCCAGGTGTTGTGGGGTGTGAGGTGACGGGTTCCCCGTGCTCCACACTCAGTTTGCCATGGTGCGTGCCAATTCCAGAGGCTCATGTGCTAAGGTCACAAGTAAAATAGTGGTGAAATAAATGTGTTTCCCGTTTATTCTATTTCTACCAGGAGGAAAACAGTTATACAGGACTTTTTAACCTCTAGCCCCAGGTGAATTATCTGAGGCCTCTTTAAACTGCCCTGTATCCCAGGATTAGATGCCAGATTATCCACTTATTCCAGATTACCTGGCAGTGGAGATTCATATAATCCAAATCAAGGCAGCTAATCTGGGAGGGGGGGGCTGAGTTCCCCTTAATTTGCCGATATTTCCTCATATGATACACAGTTTACAATCTATCTGTATGGCCATGTAATAGAATAAAAATGGTCAAAATGCTATATTTTGTATTTTATTCTGCATCACATTTTGTGTTTGAACAGAACATACTACATACAACCTTGATTATATTCTGTAATGTCACTATTCCATTAAATGACAAAAACTCAGAAAATGTTACATTCAAGATATAAGATGTCATTCCAAATATAGGGTCTTGCAAATATGTTTTCTTTGTATACTACAATTATATATAAGGAGATGTTATTCTCCTCCCTTTAAATTACTGTTTTTACAGCACAGACCTATGCTTGATTACTCAGAAATACGTTCCACTATTCTTAATAGAACTTACTCACAAAAATGGTTTTATAATCATAGCTGTAACGAAGTAAAAGCATTAACCTTATTATTTTATTAGCAATATGAGATGAAGCTTTTCTGAAAGAAATAACAGAAATCTACAAGAAGCAAGAACTGATATTTATGGAAGACTTATTCTAATATCCTTCAGAAAACTAGTTTTGCTAAGCATAGGCTTTTAAACAAATGGCTGGTGTTACTTGCAGCTAATTTCCTCTTCTGAAAGATGGAGAAAGAAACAAATGGATCAGAAATCCTGGACTTGACCCTAACCAATGGGAAAAGTTGCTCACTGGAATCAAAGCAGTTAGTTCTTTGATGGGGGACAGTGTGTGTGTATCTGAAAATGTCATGTTTGCGGGTCATGTCAAACATGAGAATAGTCAAATACAAATGATGGATTTCAGGAAAACTGATTTTATCAGGATCAAGTAAGTATTGAACAAAATCCCAGACATTTAAAAGGGGAAAAAACATCAAAAATTCTTGGACTTTTATGAAGAAGAAGCTGCTAAAACTAATAGGCTTGTGTTTCATCCACAATTGGGGTACTCAATAATCACTGCTACTTCTTTTTTTTTTCTCCTAGGGACAACTATGCCTTCTGAATCTGGACGGTGTAAATAGCTGGGAATCTTATTCTACATATGATAGATCTCAAGTCATGCCATCCCCCCCCCCCCCGGGCCTTGGCCAAAAAACCAAACAGATGAAATTGTTGGATTCAACTACCCCTAATGATTGCCTCATAAGCAGTAGCTGGAATTGTATTGGTGTATGGAACCAATAGTACAGATGTGTCCTTGTTTGGACAATGTCAAAAAGGATATCCAATACTTTCCTGAACAATCCTCCCTAATCCTGAAGGCAGTTTTCAATTGCCGGTGTATACAGCCATAACCATTTCTTGGCTTTAGAGGATAGGAGAAGCCTCCAGCTAGCCTGATTTTATTTTAGGTCCTCAACTGGGAAAAGACTTTTTTCTATGAAAACTCAAGCATGTCCCTAGAGATCTGGAAGCATAATCCTACCTCTCTTTTTTGGCAACAAATTGCAGGTCTGATGCCTGTCCACAGCCCAGCTAATAAAAGGCTATTGCTGCACACCCCAACTATTAAAATCTGTTTTTTTTTCTTTTAGTGGAATGGACATAGTGCAGTGACAAATATTACAGTCCAATGACTCAACACTACAGCCAGACAGTGTGTTATTCAGGTATTGCATTATAAATCTAGATGTTGGTCAGTTCACAAACATATAATCATGTCAGCTCACAACAGCCATTCCCAATAATGACACAGGACTCCACTCCGTAATCAATCAGAAACATTTACTGCTGGACATTCAGACACAAAGAAAGCCAGGACTGACTAGCAGCCGCCGGCCAACCCTTATATACCCTCCCCCACATTTGAAATCCCCTTTCCCGCCAGCCAAGAGTCCCGTGCAACATTCCTGCCAAATGCCAACTGCTCCCCCCGAGGTCACCAGCTGCACAGTTCTTATCAGCGTTCCATGTCAGGATCCTGGTTTTTAGCGCCAAAACCCAAGGCCTGGAAACCGGCTCCTGACATGATGTCCTCCTCCTCTTCTTCTTCCTGGAATGGAAATACGTGTCACTACTACATTCCTTCTTCATCTAGTGAACCTTGGTACTTTTTCAACAAGCTACAATGGAATGTTGCGTGTATCTTCCCCAAAACTTTTGGCAGTTGCAATTTATATGTGACATAGTTGATTTTATTGGAGATTCTAAATGGGCCAATATACCTAGGAGATAATTTCCTGGATGGGGCATCCAGCTTGAGATTTTTGGTGCTTAGCCATACCAAATCCCCCTCCTCAAATCTGTCTCCTTCCCTTCTCTTACGATCTGCGAATAACATATCTCCGTTGGGCCTCCCGGAGTGACTTCACTACCTCCTCCCAACTGGCTTTCACCTTGTCTGGCCATCCCTCCTTTCCCCATGATTTCTCCTCCTCCCAATTCAGCAGTTTCGGTAAAGGGGCTACCTCTCTAACATAAACTATTTCGAATGGGGACTTCCCCGTTGTTGCGTGACAGGCTCCGTTATATGTGACTTCTGCATATGGGATCAGATCTGCCCAGTCGTTCTGGCAATGATTTGTGTATGTCCTTAGGAATAACCCCAACGTCTGCTGAGTGCGCTCGACCCCCCCCCCCCCATTGGTCATGGGATGGAATGCCAAGCTCAGGGTCCTTTCTACTCCCAGCAGCTGCAGCTGCATGAACTTCTCCCAGAATTTTGCTGTAAACTGCACCCCTCGATCGCTTATGACCTGATTGGGACATCCATGTAGCCGATATATGTGTTTGATGAAAAGTTCAGCTAATTTTTCTGCGGATGGCAATTTGGGCAGCGCCACAAAATGCGCGTGTTTCGAGAATAAGTCCAGCACTGTCCATATGTAGCGTTGGCCCTGGCTATTAGGAAGTTCGCCTACAAAATCCATGGCGATCACGCTCCATGGCTTTGATGGCTCTGCTACCCTCTGTAACAACCCCGCCGGCTTTTGTGTGGGTACTTTATTTCTCGCACATGTGTCACATTGGGATACATACAATTTTGTGTCACCCCTCATCCCGGGCCACCAACATTGTCGTGCCAGTAATTTCAGGGTTTTGGTAACCCCCAAGTGTCCTGCCCCCTTACTGTCATGGCATCTTATCATCATTTTCATACCTCAAAGGGTATGCCGCTTCCCTCTAATAGGTGCCTCCAAGTCTCCAAAGCTTTTAATATCGACAGAGCCTCCTTTTCCCACACTGGCCAGTTTCGCTCAGCTTCACTGAACTTTTTTGATATGAACCCGCATAGCTTCAATCTACCCTCCGGGTCCTTTTGCATCAACGCTGCCCCATAGGCCCAGTCTGATGCGTCACAATGAATTACAAACTGCTTGGTCAGGTCGGGATGCACCAGGATAGGCTCTTCTGTGAACCTGCATTTCAGTTCCTCGAAAGCCCTCTGGCATTCTACTGACCAATCTAACCTTGCTCCCGGAGACCGCACTCTTATTGTCTCCCCCCTCCCCTTTGTCTTCAGAAATTCAGTGAGGGGTAGCGCCAACTGGGCGAAGTCCTTTATAAACCCCCGATAAAAGTTTGCAAACCCCAAGAATGATTGGAACTGCTTGCGTGTCTTAGGAGGTTCCCACCCCTTGACATCCTCTACCTTTGAAGGGTCCATCGCCACCCCTCCCTGGGAGATCCTGTACCCGAGGAAGTCTATTTGTTCCTTATTAAATTTGCATTTGGGTAGCTCCGCAAACAGCTTTGCCTCCCTCAATTTCTGAAGTACCTCCCTCACCAATTGGATGTGGGATTGTCTATCGTGGCTGAATATTATCACATCATCCACAAAGCAGTACACCCCACGGTACAATAATGGATGCAGCACCTCGTTAATCATTTGCATAAACGCCCCTCCCGAGCCCTTTAGCCTGAAGGGACACACAGAATATTCAAAATGGCTGAGCCCACAGGAGAACGCAGTTTTCCATCTGTCCTCAGGCCATATCCGCAACTTATGGTACGCCTCAATTAGGTCGATTTTCGTGAATACCCGTGCCTCCGACAGTCTCGATAATAAGTCCTTGGTTAGAGGCAACGGGTAATTGTTGGTCGTGCTCACTGCGTTCAGCCCCCTATAGTCCACACACAACCTCAATGAGCCGTCCTTCTTGTGCCTAAATAGCACTGGGGCCCCCAACGGGGATTCAGATGGTTCTATGAACCCTCGGGTCAAGTTCTTATCTATGTACTTTCTCAATTCCTCCATCTCTCTCGCCGACATAGGGTATAACCTACTCCTAGGCAGCTTAGCATCTTTGTTGACTTCAATTTTCACCTCCATCCTTCTCGGGGGAGGGAGCTGATCCGCTTCCTTCTCTTCAAACACGTCCGCAAAGTCCCGATATTCAGGAGGGATTTCCTGCACCCAATCTGTTGTGCACCCCTCTCCCTTACAGCATTCCCCCTTTTGCGCCTCTTGGAAACTCATGCTGCCCTTCCTCCAATTGACCTGTGGGTTTGCTTCCTTCAACCACGACATCCCCAATATCACATTATAAGTTGCCATAGGGGACACTACAAATGTTATGCCGCCTTCCCAATTCCCTATCTTGCACTGCACTTTCCCGCAGTGCAAGATACTTCGAATTGTGCCGGAGCTCCGGCTGCTACTGACCTGTCCAATTGGGAAAATGTTATAGGGGCTGGCAAGACGGCTTTCTCACATTTCAGTTCGTCTGCCAATTCGGGGGTCATAATGTTCCTGGAGCATCCACAATCCATGAGGGCTTTGCAACTAGCCCACTTCCCCTCCCCTTCTAGCCTTATCGGGAACACTAGCATTCCTGGCTGGGCCCCCTGAGGGAGGCTCTCTTCCGCTCTCTTCCCTGCAGCCAGTTTAGGCTTTGGCTGAGGGGGTTCCCCCCCCCCCCTTTGCGCTGCCAACAACTTGCAGCCCTATGCCCCAAACGGCCGCATACAAAACATCCGCTTTTCTGCTCCTTGAATCCTCCAGCTGGTCCCTTCCCGATCGGGCCTCTCTCCATCCTCCGACTCTCCTCCTTGGCTCTCGCTTGCTGTGGCGCCGCCCCCCGATGCCTCCTGACCTGAGCCAGCGTCGTCTCGATGTGACCAGCCAGCTCAAGCCATCCACCGATCGTCTCTGGGTCATCGCGATGGAGCGCCCAGGATAAGATCTCCTTCTGCAGCCCTTCTTTAAATATCTGGACCTTTGTGGTACCGGACCATTCCGGCACCTTTTCTGCCAGCAACTGGAACTCCTCCACATCGCTGGCCTTGGGTTATGGTCTGCAACTTTTCTCTCGCTCTGACTCTCTCAAGTGGATTCCGGAAGCGCGCTTCCATTGCTGCTAGGAATCGTCTCGTGGATCCCAAGCATGGGTCATGCTGGCATGGAGCTGGACATACCACTCTGCCGCTCCTCTCCCCAGCACCGCGCCCACTGCCCGTACCATGCTGGCTTCTGACCTAAAGGTAAGTGCGTTGTCCTCCAAATAGCCTCTCACCATGGTCAGGAAGAAATTGAGGTTCCCGGCCTCGCCTCCAAACTCCACTCTCTCTCCTCTGCTGATAGAAGGGGGGTTGCACCTCCCAACCATCCACTTGTGGTGGCCCCCCTTGAGGTCCTGGTTGCTCGGGACGCCATCCCCGTTGCCCTGTGCCGCTCCCAGCCCTGGCCGGGGGCACCAGGAGCGTCTGCTGTGATGTTTGTGCGAGACGCTGTGGTCGTCCCTCTTCCTCGTCACTCTCCACCCCTGCTCCTCCACTCGCCTGCCTCTTGGGCCGTTCTCCGAGTTCTCGGTCACTTCTCCCCTCTGTACTCCACATCAACTCCCCCCGGGGTCGTGGGTCCTCCATCAAGGGGGCTAGATGGTCCATCAGCTTCGACATCAAGGCGAGGGTGGTTTCCATGGCCGCCACCTTCTCCTCCAGGTATTCCATCCTCTGCGGGGAGGGAAATTCTAGTCCGCTGCTCTCTCTCACCGCTGCCTCTGGCCCCTTCACCCGCCTCTGGGTCACACCATTGGGCCGGGCATAACCGGTCGACGATGCCAGTGCAGCCATTCTCTCCAATTCCTCCTCCGCATTCTCAAAAGGGGAACCCGGTTCCTCCCCTGCTGGAATCTCTTCTTGTTCCATGGAAGCACCTCACCACAGCCGCGGGATGGTGCTAGGCAATCCTGGCTTTATGTCAGCTCACAACAGCTGTTCCCAATAATGACACAGGACTCCACTCCGTAATCAATCAGAAACTTTTACTGCTGGACATTCAGACACAAAGAAAACCAGGATTGACTAACAGCCGCCGGCCAACCCTTATATACCCTCCCCCACATTTGAAATCCCCTTTCCCGCCAGCCAAGAGTCCCGCGCAACATTCCCGCCAAATGCCAACTGCTCCCCCCGAGGTCACCAGCTGCACAGTTCTTATCAGCGTTCCATGTCAGGATCCTGGTTTTTAGCGCCAAAACCCAAGGCCTGGAAACCGGCTCCTGACACAATCATATCTCATTGCTTGATCAAATTGAAACAGCACCAGCCACAGAAACCCAGTCAGTAAAGGCTGGACCATCCAATATCAGGAATCATAGTCATAGAATCATAGAGTTGGAAGAGACCTCGTGGGCCATCCAATCTAACCCCCTGCCAAGAAGTAGGGAAATTGCATTCAAAGCACCCCTGACAGATGGCCATCCAGCCTCTGCTTAAAAGCCTCCACAGAAGGAGCCTCCACCACACTGCGGGGCAGAAAGTTCCACTGCTGAACAGCTCTTACAGTCAGGAAATTGAGCCCTCAGTGGTGCAGTGGATTAAACCCCTGTGCTGGCAGGACTGAAGACCGACAGGTCGCAGGTTCAAATCCGGGGAGAGGAGGATGAGATCCCTCTACCAGCTCTCTAAGCCACTCCTCATAGTGCTTCTTATCCAGGCCCTTGATAATTTTAGTCACCCTCCTCTGGACACATTCTAGCTTGTCAACATCTCCCTTCAATTGTGGTGCTCAGAATTGGACAGTATTCCAGATGTGATCTGAACAAGGCAGAATCTGGGTAACATGACCTGAATCTAGACACTATACTTCTATTGATGCAGGCCAAAATCCCTTTGGCTTTTTCTTTCTTTCTTTCTTTCTTTCTTTCTTTCTTTCTTTCTTTCTTTTTGCCCCCACATGACATTGTTGGTGCAAGTTATTAATAAAGATGTTGAACATGACCGGGCCCAGGATGGAACCCTGCGGCACTCCACTCGTCATTTCTTCCAGGATGAAGAGGAAGTATTGGTGAGCACCCTTTGGGTTCAACCAATTACAGATCCACATAACTTTAGTTTTGCCTAGCTCACATTGGATTAGTTTGTTTGTCAGAAGGTCGTGGGGGACCTTGTCAAAGGCCTTACTGTAACACATGTTACTCCTAGGGGTTAATAACATAGAGTTGTTAACCCTGTTCCTAAGTAACAGGGAGGATCAGAATCTTTTCTGTTACAGCTGCCAGAAGTTAATTGGGTATTATCAGTTCCTACATATAACAAAGCACAAAGTTTGCAAGCTCTGAGCTTTGCATTTTGGCTTAGTTTGATTGGCTCATGTTGAACTGAAGAAACCTTTGGCTGTTGCTGGGAGTAATTCTGCAGCATCCTGAAGCTGTAGAGTGAAGCAGTTTGGAGAGCCAGGAAACTGCTTATTTATGGCAAGACAAGGACATTCTACTTATAAATAAGTAGAAAGACTGTATTGTTTTGCTATGTGTTTGCATATTGTCGTATAAAGAAGACTCGCCGAGGATATTATTTGTTGTATATTGGGGAGAACAATTCTTTTGTTCTGCTTTGTGTTTTTGATCTACAGTGAATAGAACTATATTGTGTATTTTTTTGAGTTTTTATCACACTGAGAGTAAAAGGGGCTCTGACAATACAGATACACTACATCCACAGCATTTTTTGCATCTACCCAGCTTGTAACTCTCTCAAAAAAAGAGATCAGATTAGTCTGGCATGACTTGTTTTTGATAAATCCATGTTGACTATTTGTTTCTAAGTGTTTGCAGACCACTTCCTTAACAATCTTTTCCAGAATCTTGCTTGGTATCGATGTGAGGCTGACCAGAAAGTAATAGTTTGGGTTCTCCTCTTTTTTTCCTCTTGAAGATTGGGACCACATTTGCCCTCCAATCTGCTAGAACTTTTCCTGTTCTCCAAGAACTCTGAAAGATTATTACCAGTGGTTCCGAAATGACTTCTACTAGCTCCTTCAATACTCTTGGGCGTACTTGATCTGGCTCTGGTGACTTGAATTCATTTAGAGCGGCCAGGTATTCCTAGGTGACTTGTTTCCCAATTTGGGGTTGGATTTCCTGTAATCCCTCATTCACTCCTTCTTGCTGAGGTTGAGGGTAGCTTTCTTTTTGTGAGATGACTGAGGGAAAGAAGGCATTACGTAGTTCTTCCTTTCCCCTATTCCCTGTCAGCATTATCCCATCTTCTCCTCGCAGAGGCCCTATAGCCTCCTTCCTTTTTCTACTAATGTAAGAAGATAAGCCCTTTTTATTGTTTTTAATGTCACTGGCAAGCCTAAGCTCATTTTGTGCTTTAGCCTTGTGAACCTCTTCCCTACATGAGTTGATTATTTGTTTGAATTCTTCTCCCCTTTTTCTCTTCTTGGGCATGTCTCTTTTGAGTCTTAGCCTGGTTAGAAGTTCTTTGGACATCCATTTTGGCTTTTTTGCACTTGTCTGATTTTTCCTCTTTGTTGCCACTGTTTGCAATTGTGCCTTGAGTATTTCACTCTCAAAAAACTTCCATCCATCCTGAACTCCCTTGTCTTTTAGTATCAGCATCCACGGAATGCTGCTCAGTATTTCCTTCATTTTCTCGGTCAGCTCTCCTAAAATCCAGTATACGGGTTTGACTTGTCTTAGTTTCACCCTACCTTTGTATCACAAACTTCAGGATAATTTGATTTGGATTTCTCCTGAATTATAACAAGACAGGGTACAGCCACTTTAAGCACCTTTCCCCGATGTCAATGCGGAAAAATTAAATCCATGTAAGATGGCAGGCAAATCACAGGATCACACACGAGTTGGGAGAAAAAAATGTAGTCCTTACCCCGTTTTTTTTTTTAAAAAAACTTTCTTTTTCTGCTAGCTGTGGGTCAAAATGACTCTAGTGGAAAGTATAGAGATCTGCATTTCTTTCTTTTTTCTCTCTTTTTGCATTGGATTGTTTTGGTAAATTCCTTCTTTTTGCCATGGTAAAATGTGTGACATAGAAAGAGTCTGGAAACTAGTGATGTATATTCATTTTGTTTGCCTTTTGTAACTTTTAAGAGTATAATATATAGTAATTCCATAACACTAAATATTAATCTCATGATACTGCTAAGGTTAATCCAAATGAAGCTGCAGATATTCTTAAAATATTAATATTTTCTCTATTACTTATTTAGCAGTGCAATCAAAGTAGTATGCAATTTGCCTCTTAACATGGTCTTCCAATTTAAAGCTGTTAATGACAATACAAAGTACTGATTAGAACAGACAGCTTGGTTTTCTTTCCGTGTTTGCTACTGCTTAGTGCTTTAATGAGATATAATTGTATTATTATTAATACAGACACCAGCCATTCTAGAGCCCTAATAAAATTTTAATGTGTTTGCAAATCATTTCCTATGAAGATTCTTTGGGACTGCCATCACATTAAGCTGGAAGTAAGCTGAGGAAAATAATTGCTGTATTTTACTGCTAATTAATAATTGCTTGCTAAATAGATTTATGCACAAAATTTTCCTTCAAAGGTAAGACACTAAAACATTTTTCTGAAGATAGGAACTATTATCTTTTTCAAGAAAAATGATCGTTTTCTTTCTCTGTGGCTTTTCAGCCAAATACAGTGCAAAACGATCAAATACAGGGGTGTGGGTAGGTCTTTCCTAGGTAGGATATAGTAGTGGCAAGAGTTGCTAATCCAACCGCCTACCCAGAAAGACTAGGAGGTGAGCCATAGTTGACTCCACCATTATTTACACTAAGGTTTTGGGTGACAGATGAGGAGTGATGGTTAGTAACATGTTGGAGAGCAATGGGTGCTAAATGGAATGGCCAGGAATGTATCTTCAAAGATAGTTGACATTACTTACATGTGAAATGGATCTTAGGTTTATATTAATCATAACTTAAACATGACCTAGTGGTGTGATGCTGCAACAAAGAAGGCAAATACTGTGTTTAACCTGCATTAATAAAGTCATAGTTTTCAAGTCAAGAGAAATAAGTCACATTATATTTTGCATTTGTCAGGCCTTCCCTTCTCTTCTTTTGCAACTATATCATTGTTTACCATAATCTTGATAGGGAACTCTGCTTTGGAAGCAATAGGAGTCAATTCAACATAGGTTTTTTAAAAGGCCCCAAGTGTTCCAAAAAGCTCCTCAAGCTAAAGTAAGATTTAAATCTGGCCTTATTATTATTTGTTTATTTATTTGTTTATATAGTGCAATGTATTAGCCTGTCAATGCTAGGGTAATTATTATTATTATTATTATTATTATTATTATTATTATTATATTTATTTAATACACAACAAGATTAGTACACAGCAATTAGTACACTCTGCTGCCTTTTATATTGGATCACATGTTGGACACTTCCCAAGTGTGTGATGCATACAGATCCGAGTAGGGTGGCATTTTGCAGCTGACAGATGGTAATTTCATTAGCGCTGATTGTTTTTAAGCACAGGCCACGGTCTTTAGGCACTGTGCCCAGTGTGCCAATCACCACTGAGACCACCTCGACTGGCTGGTACCAGAGTCTTTGCAGTTCAATCTTTAAATCTTTAAATCCTTGTATCCTGTAAGTTTTTCCAGTTGCTTCCAGATGCTTCTCAATTCTGCAACATCGATGATTCATACTTAGTCCCCCGTCCCCGTCCCCCCCATGATTGTGAGGTCAGGATTGTTGTGTATTTTGGAGAAAATTCTGTCAGTCTGAATTTGGAAGTCCCAATTAGAAATTACCCTTTGAAGGCAACCATACATAAGGATGACGTGGCCTTCTGTAAAAATGAATTTGACACTCCTGATATAGATGCACCTTATATTACTACAATTGTGAATCTGGGATTTACAGTGGGAGGAACAGAATACTCAAATTATATGATATATATGTGTGTGTGTGTTTGCATGTATGTATGTATGTAGGCACAGAGATGCATAAGGTGAGCTCACAGTTGTCTGTGCCATGAACAAGATCATGGTCTATGTGTATTATGGAATAAGAATGCCATGAAAATTCACAGAAATAACCATCAGAAAATATTTAAAGCGAAGATTGATAACTGCATGAGGTCTAGGGGTATCTTTGTCACACATACCCAAATAGGTATTATAGATGCATATATGTTTATGTGTATGGCATTTCAATCTAGCATAGATTTAAACCCCTTTCATTTAGCACTGCACATTATCAAATCAACAAAAAAAAGTAAAGGGCAAGTGAATAATTTAATATGCAAAGTGCAGAGAGACATATTCAACTTGCATATTTAGGGGGAAATGGAATTGACTCATATTTGAACTGTAGAAAATTACAGCCTTGCCTAAGATGCCCAAACACCCTAAGGTTGAAACTAAAATGGCAAGAGGAAGCAATTCCTTTTTTTAAAAGCTGCTCTCAACACTGACAAATTGTTAGGATTTTATTATATACTTGAACATCAGTGTCGCAGATGGACGATGAAAGCAACAGCTCCCCTGGTGGCCAGAAAAAGTTAAATAGCCTTTGTGTATGTCTATATACGTTGTATGTCTAATTGGCATTGAATGTTTGCCATATATGTGTACATTGTAATCCGCCCTGAGTCCCCTGTGGGGTGAGAAGGGCGGAATATAAATGCTGTAAATAAATAAACAAACATTATTTTGTGGCAGAGCACAGTGTAATAAAATTATGTTAGTGCTAAATGGGTCCAATAATCACCCGAACATAAAAATCAATCTTCATCTATAGCTTATAGATAATTTATGTTTATATTACTAATTGTCTATCAATGCTAGTTAATATAGTCTGTTGGACTACCTTAGAGCCTAGTTTGTTTTGATTTGATCTTAATGCCCTATGTTGGGATGGAGGATAAATTGAAGCAAGCTTTTTGAACAAGACTTTGGGAACCTAGACTTTGTGAAATCGAATACTAGAATGACTTAGACAATGTTTTTGAATGATGAGGCTAACAGTGGTTTTATGTGTTTTTAATTCTGTTTTATTGTATGTATGTATTTTATAATTCTGTTTTAAATTTTATTGTAGTAGTAGTATCTTTATTGATTATGCCATATCACAATAAGAAACAGAACAACAAGGCCTGACAAGACCCAATCACACTCCACGTAGTAAATTAAAATAAGACACTTATAACAATACAGTAAATAAATATGATAAGACCTGATAAAACTGATAAACTGATCAAGTTGAGTATATACATCATATTTCATTATCATCCCTACAATTTACCCCAATCAGCCCTACATATGTGGTTCTCAGACATATTGTTTTGCTTAAGTACAGAGCAGTTTTGTTATTTTTGGGTCTTGGCTACACATAAAATATGTTGTTCTGAAAATTTTACTGTAACTTTTACATTGTTTTAATGGCATCGAATAGCTGCCTATGTTATAAAGCCACCTTGAGTCACCTTCAGGTTCAAAAAAGGCGGGATAATAATAATAATAATAATAATAATAATAATAATAAATAAGCTTTATTTATACCCCGCCACCATCTCCCCAAAGGGGACACGAGGTGGCTAACAAGGGGTCAAGCTCAAAAAATACAATACAACAAAGTAAATACACCAGACAAATAACATCAAAGTAAAATGCAAACAATAACAAATATACAATAAGCAGACACAAAATAAAATGGTGGAGAAATAAAACCACAATGGGTGGGCCAAATGCACAGGATAAAATGGATAAAACCCTGGGTGAGATAAGAAAATGGAGTAATGTGTGTCTGAGGGGAGAACTCAGAAGTGGCAAATAATGAGGTTGACCTTCACTAATGTATGAGAGAAATATTTTAAATAAATAGATAAATAATTAATAAGTACCTCTTAGGACAATGGTTCTCCACCTGTAGGCCTTCAACTCCCAGAAATCCTAACAGCTGGTAAATCATAGAATCATAGAATCAAAGAGTTGGAAGAGATCTCATGGGCCATCCAGTCCAACCCCCTGCCAAGAAGCAGGAATATTGCATTCAAATCACCCCTAACAAATGGCCATCCAGCCTCTGCTTAAAAGCTTCCAAAGAAGGATCCTCCACCACACTCCGGGGCAGAGAGTTCCACTGCTGAGCGGCTCTCACAGTCAGGAAGTTCTTCCTAATGTTCAGATGGAATCTCCTCTCTTGTAGTTTGAAGCCATTGTTCCGCATCCTAGTCTCCAAGGAAGCAGAAAACAAGCCTGCTCCCTCCTCCCTGTGGCTTCCTCTCACATATTTATACATGGCTATCATATCTCCTCTCAGCCTTCTCTTCTTCAGGCTAAACATGCCCAGTTCCCTAAGCCGCTCCTCATAGGGCTTGTTCTCCAGACCCTTGATCATTTTAGTCGCCCTCCTCTGGACACATTCCAGCTTGTCAATATCTCTCTTGAATTGTGGTGCCCAGAATTGGACACAATATTCCAGATGTGGTCTAACCAAAGCAGAATAGAGGGGTAGCATTACTTCCTTAGATCTAGACACTATGCTTCTATTGATGCAGGCCAAAATTCCATTGGCTTTTTTTGCCACCACATCACATTGTTGGCTCATGTTTAACTTGTTGTCCACGAGGACTCCAATATCTTTTTCACACGTACTGCTCTCGAGCCAGGCGTCCCCCATTCTGTATCTTTGCATTTCATTTTTTCTGCCAAAGTGGAGTATCTTGCATTTGTCACTGTTGAACTTCATTTTGTTAGTTTTGGCCCATCTCTCTAATCTGTCAAGATCGTTTTGAATTCTGCTCCTGTCCTCTGGACTATTGGCTATCCCTCCCAATTTGGTGTCGTCTGCAAACTTGATGATCATGCCTTCTAGCCCTTCATCTAAGTTATTAATAAAGATGTTGAACAGGACCGGGCCCAGGACGGAACCCTGCGGCACTCCACTTGTCACTTCTTTCCAAGATGAAGAGGAAACATTAGTGAGCACTCTCTGTGTTCGTCCACTTAACCAGTTACAGATCCTCCTCACCGTAGTTTTGCCTAGCCTACATTGGACTAGTTTCCTTGCCAGAAGGTCATGGGGGACCTTGTCGAAGGCCTTACTGAAATCCAGGTACGCTACATCCACGGCATTCCCCGCATCTACCCAGCTTGTAGCTCTATCGAAGAAAGAGATCAGATTAGTCTGGCATGACTTGTTTTTGATAAATCCATGTTGACTATTAGCGATGACTGCATTTGTTTCTAAGTGTTTGCAGACCGCTTCCTTAACAATCTTTTCCAGAATCTTGCCCGGTATTGACGTGAGGCCTTTTTTCCCTTCTTGAAGATTGGGACCACATTGGCCCTCCTCCAATCTGCTGGAACTTCTCCCGTTCTCCAAGAACTCTCAAAGATGGTTGCCAATGGTTCCGAAATGACTTCCGCTAGTTCCTTCAATACTCTGGGGTGTAGTTGATCTGGCCCTGGGGACTTGAACTCATTAAGAGCGGCCAGGTATTCTTGGACGACTTGTATCCCAATTTGGGGTTGGATGTCCTCCAATCCCTCATCCACTCCATCTTGCTGAGGTTGAAGACTCTCTTTTTGTGAGAAGACCGAGGCAAAGAAGGCATTAAGTAGTTCTGCCTTTTCCCTATCCCCTGTCAGCATTGCCCCATCTTCTCCTCGAAGAGGTCCTATCGCCTCCTTGTTTTTCCTTTTTCTACTGACATAAGAATAGAAGCCCTTTTTATTGTTTTTAATGTCCCTGGCAAGTCTGAGCTCATTTTTTGCTTTAGCCTTGCGGACCTTTTCCCTACAGGTGTTGGCTATTTGTTTGAATTCTTCTTTGGTGATTTCTCCCTTTTTCCACTTCTTGGCATGTCTCTTTTGTGTCTTAGCACAGTTAGAAGTTCTTTGGACATCCATTCTGGCTTCTTTGCACTTGTCCTATTTTTTCTCTTTGTTGGCACGGTTTGCAATTGCGCCTTGAGTATTTCACTCTTGAGAAATTCCCATCCATCCGTAACTCCCTTGTCTTTTAGAATCTGTGTCCACAGAATGCTGCTCAGCGTTTCCTTCATTTTTTGGAAATCAGCTCTCCTAAAGTCCAAAATGTGGGTTTGACTTGTCTTAGTTTCGGCCTTCCTTTGTACCTCAAATTGCAGGAGCATATGGTCACTTGCCCCTAAGGATCCTACCACTTCGACCACATCAATCAGGTCCTCCGCATTTGTTAGGATGAGATCAAGAGTAGCCAATCCCCTTGTTGCCTCTTCTACCTTCTGGACCATGAAATTGTCTGCAAGGCAAGCGAGAAATTTGTTGGACCTTGTACTCTTGGCCAAGTTTGTTTTCCAGCAAATATCGGGATAGTTGGGTTAGGGTTAGGGTTAGGGTTAGAGTTAGAGTTAAGCTTAGGGTTAGAGTTAGAGTTAGGGTTAGGGTAAGGGTTAGGGTTAAGGTTAGGGTTAGGGTTAGTGGGAGGGTTAAGGTTAGGGTTAGGGTTAGGGTTAGGGTTAGGGTTAGGGTTAGGGTTAGGTGTAGACACAATGTGATTCCAGGTGTGATCTGTCCAAGGAAGAAGAGAATTGCTGTTACGGTTAGGGTGAGGGTTAGGGTCAGACACAATGTGATTCCAGGTGTGGTCTAACCAAGGCAGAAGAGAGTTGCTGTTAGGGTTAGCGTTAGGGTTAGGGGTACAGTTAGTGTTAGACACAATGTGATTCCAGGTGTTTCTGACCAAGGCAGAAAACAGTTAGATTTAGAATTAGGGTTAGCTTTAGGTTAAGACACAATGTGATTTCAGGTGTGGTCTGACCAAGGCAGAAGAGAGCTGGGGTTAGGGTAAGGGTTAGGGTAAGGGTAAGGGTTAGGGTTGGGGTTAGGGTTAGGGTTAGGGTTAGGGTTAGGTGTTGACACAATGTGATTCCAGGTGTGGTCTCTCCAAGTAAGAAGAGAATTGCTGTTACGGTTAGGGTTAGCGTTAGGGTTAGACATAATGAGATTTCAGGTGTGGTCTGACCAAGGCAGAAGAGAGCAGGGGTTAGGGTTAGGGTTAGGGTAAGGGTTAGGCTTAGGGTTAGGGTTAGGGTTAAGGTTAAGGTTAGGGTTAGGGTTAGGGTTAGGAGTAGACACAATGTGATTCCAGGTGTGGTCTCTCCAAGGAAGAAGAGAATTGCTGTTACGGTTAGGGTGACGGTTAGGGTCAGACACAATGTGATTCCAGGTGTGGTCTAACCAAGGCAGAAGAGAGTTGCTGTTAGGGTTAGCATTAGGATTAGGGGTACGGTTAGTGTTAGACACAATGTGATTCCAGGTGTTTCTGACCAAGGCAGAAGACAGTTAGATTTAGAATTAGGGTTAGCATTATGGTAAGACACAATGTGATTTCAGGTGTGGTCTGACCAAGGCAGAAGAGAGCTGGGGTTAGGGTTAGGGTTAGGGTTAGGATTAGTGATAGGGTTAGGGTTAGGGTTAAGGTTAGGGTTAGGGTTAGACACCAATTGATTCCAGGTGTAGTCTGACGACGGCAGAAGAGATTGCTGTTAGAGATAGGGTTAGGGTTAGACACAATGTGATAACAGGTGTGGTCTGCCAAGGGCAGAAAACAGTTTGAGTTAGGGTTGGGGTTAGGGTTAGGGTTGGAGTTAGGGTTAGGGTTTGGGTTAGGGTTCGACACAATGTGATTCCATGTGTGGTCTGACCAAGGCAGAAGAGAGTTAGGGTTAGGGTTATGGTTATGGTTAGGGTTAGTGATAGGGTTAGGGTTAGGGTTAAGGTTAGGGTTAGGGTTAGGGTTAGGGTTAGGTTTAGAGTTAATCTTAGGGTTAGAGTTAGAGTTATGGTTAGGGTAAGGGTTAGGGTAAAGGTTAGGGTTAGGGTTAGGGTTAGGGTTAGGGTTAGTGTGAGGGTTAAGGTTAGGGTTAGGGTTAGGGTTAGTGTTAGGGCTAGGGTTAGGGTTAGGGTTAGGTGTAGACACAATGTGATTCCAGGTGTGATCTGTCCAAGGAAGAAGAGAATTGCTGTTACAGTTAGGGTGAGGGTTAGGGTCAAACAGCAAACAATGCACAAATATCTATAGTAACATAGAAACAAGAATGTATGTATGTGTGTTTTATAAGACTCTCAAGAAAATAATATAAATCAGGATAATATGTTTTCTAATGGAGTAAATTGTCTAGACTTTATAGCATTTATAGCATTTAACAGTAATGTTATCAGCACATTATAAGTAAATGTAGGTTATCTTATCAACATAAAGTAATGAATAGTAGACTAGAGACAATAAAGTCCATCCTTTCCTGGAGTAGATTTCAGTGCAGGAATTCAACAGTCTCTGTCTTTGTCCTCAAAAGAATTCTTCTGTTAGCAACACAGTCTTTTAAGGAGTACTTCTTATGCAGCAGAGTCTTCCTTAGGTAACACAATTTCTACAAGGTCTCCCGGTATGTTCTCCTTGTTTCGAAAAATTATCTTCTTCAGGATGTTATCACATATATATAATGCACTAAATAAAGGAGTAAAAATAGCATACACAATAGATACATTAAACTCCCCAATTCACATTTCTAGTGAAACATTCTATAATAACAGTAAAGAAACACGCTACTCTACTTACACTCTCTTTACACTCTCTTCAATAGTACAGGCTCTGTTCTGGAGGAGTTCTATAACAAGCAATGAGTCATCCCTAGGCTACCTCTTAAGTAGAACTACATTTCACAAGAAACAAGTGTATTCAATTTTATCATTTAGTCCTTGTGGAACCAGTGTTTGTAGTTTAAAGATCCAAAAAGATTCTCTTTGTAGAAGGAGTTTTTTTACATCTGCATTAGGTCTGGGTAATATTTTTTCTAAAGCGCAAAATTTAAAGCTATCGTGTGTATGAGCTTTTTCATTGAAATGTACATATAGTGAAGAGTCAGTGGACCCATTCCTTATGCGTTCACGCATAATGCAGATGTAAAAAAACTTAGGGTTAGGGTTAAGTTTAAGGTTAGGGTTAGGGTTAGGGTTAGGGTTAGGAGTAGACACAATGTGATTCCAGGTGTGGTCTCTCCAAGGAAGAAGAGAATTGCTGTTACGGTTAGGGTGACGGTTAGGGTCAGACACAATGTGATTCCAGGTGTGGTCTAACCAAGGCAGAAGAGAGTTGCTGTTAGGGTTAGCGTTAGGATTAGGGGTACGGTTAGTGTTAGACACAATGTGATTCCAGGTGTTTCTGACCAAGGCAGAAGACAGTTAGATTTAGAATTAGGGTTAGCATTATGGTAAGACACAATGTGATTTCAGGTGTGGTCTGACCAAGGCAGAAGAGAGCTGGGGTTAGGGTTAGGGTTAGGGTTAGGATTAGTGATAGGGTTAGGGTTAGGGTTAAGGTTAGGGTTAGGGTTAGACACCAATTGATTCCAGGTGTAGTCTGACGACGGCAGAAGAGATTGCTGTTAGGGTTAGGGTTAGGGTTAGACACAATGTGATAACAGGTGTGGTCTTCCAAGGGCAGAAGAATGTTTGAGTTAGGGTTGGGGTTAGGGTTAGGGTTGGAGTTAGGGTTAGGGTTTGGGTTAGGGTTAGACACAATGTGATTCCATGTGTGGTCTGACCAAGGCAGAAGAGAGTTAGGGTTGGGGTTAGGGTTATGGTTAGGTTTAGTGATAGGGTTAGGGTTAGGGTTAGGGTTAAGGTTAGGTTTAGGGTTAGGTTTAGGGTTAGGGTTAGGGTTAGGGTTAGGGTTAGGGTTAAGCTTAGGGTTAGAGTTGGACCTAGGGTTAGGGTTAGAGTTGGGTTAGGGTTAGAGTTGGGTTAGCTTAGGGTTAGAGTTGGGTTAGACCTAAATTGCAGGCGAGTTGGAGAGCTGTGCCAGAGAGTGAGGAGGAGGAAGGACGACCCCGGGGCCTGACGCTGACGTCCCAGCAGGCGCTTCTGGTGCCCCCGGCCGGAGCCGGGCGTGGCACAGGGCGGCACGGACTGCCCTCGGGGCAGCATGGGCTCCAGGGAGGGCTGCTGGGAGCAGAGAGCCGGGAGAGGCAGCCCCTTCTCCACCAACCGAGGAGGGAGTAACTGAGAGTCGAGTTTGGAGGCGAAGCCGGGAGCCTTGATTATTTCCTAACCATGGTGAGAGGATATCTAGAGGACAACGCACTCACCTTTGGATCGGAAGTGAGCAGAGTGCGGGCAGTGGGCGCAGCGCTGAGGAGGGGAGCAGCGGAATGGTATGTCCAGCTCCACGCCAGGCATGACCCATGCTTGGGATCCACGAGGCGGTTCCTGGCAGCGATGGAAGCACGCTTCAGGGATCCGCTTGAGAGGGTGCGAGCGAGGGAGAAGCTGCAGACGATAACCCAAGGCCAGTGTTCCGTGTCCGAATACGTGGAAGAGTTCCAGTTGCAGGCTGAGAAGGTGCCGGAATGGTCCAATACCACTAAGGTCCAGATATTCAAGGAAGGCCTGCGGAAGGAGATCTTGGCTTGGGCACTTCATCGCGATGATCCGGAGGAGATAGGCAGATGGATCGAGCTGGCTGGCCGCATCGAGACGACCCTAGCCCAGGTCAGGAGACATCGTGGGGCGGTGCCACAGCAGACGAGAGCCAAGGAGGAGAGTCGGAGGACGGAGAGAGGCACGATCGGGAAAAGCCCAGCCGGAGGGCCCAAGGAGCAGAGAGGCGGCTGTTTTGTATGCGGCCGTGTTGGGCATCGGGCCGCAAATTGCCAGCAAAGAAAAGGGGGGGATCCCCCGCAGTCAAAGTTTAGACTGGCCGCTGGAAAGAGAGCGGAAGAGAGCCCCCCTCACAGGACCCCAGCGGGGGATCTGGTGAGTCATAACCCAGGGATGTTAGTGTTCCCGATAAGGCTAGAAGGGGAAGGGAAGTGGGCCAGCTGCAAAGCCCTCATGGATTGTGGCTGTTCCAGGAACATTATGACCCCGGAATTGGCAGAGGAACTGAAATGTGAGAAGGCCGCCCTGCCAGCCCCTATAGCATTTTCACAACTGGACGGTTCAGTAGCCGCTGGAGCCCCGGCGCGATTCGAAGTGGGGGGAGTGAAATGCAAATTAGGGAACTGGGAAGGCGGCATAACCTTTGTAGTATCCCCTATAGCAACTTACAATGTGATATTGGGGATGCCGTGGTTGAAGGAGGCAAACCCACAAATCAATTGGAGGAAGGGCAGCCTAAGCTTCCAAGGCAAGGAGAAGGGGGAATGTTGTAAGGGGGAGGGAAGCACGGCAGGCGGAATGCAGGAGATCCCTCCCGAGTATAGAGACTTTGAGGACGTATTTGACGAGATAGAAGCGGATCAGCTTCCTCCCCCAAGACGGGTCGAGGTGAAAATCGAACTCAATGAGAATGCTAAGCTACCTAGGAGTAGACTATACCCCATGTCGGTCAAGGAGATGGAAGAACTGAGGAAGTACATTGACAAAAACTTGGCCCGGGGGTTCATAGTACCATCCGAATCCCCATTGGGGGCCCCAGTGCTGTTTAGGCACAAAAAGGACGGCTCATTGAGGTTGTGCATGGACTATAGGGGGCTGAACGCCGTAAGCACGACCAACAACTACCCAATGCCTCTAACCAAGGACTTGCTGTCAAGACTATCAGAGGCAAGGGTGTTTACGAAAATTGACTTGATTGAGGCCTATCATAAGTTGCGAATACGGCCTGAGGACAGGTGGAAAACGGCTTTTACCTGTGCGCTAGGGCACTTCGAATATTCTGTCTGTCCTTTCGGGCTAAAAGGCTCTGGAGCAGCATTTATGCAAATGATTAATGAGGTCTTGCACCCGTTACTGTACCGCGGAGTGTACTGCTTTGTAGATGACGTAATTATATTCAGCCGTGATAGGCAATCCCATGTTCGGTTGGTGAGGGAGGTACTCCAGAAATTGAGGGAAGCAAAATTGTTTGCAAAACTGCCAAAATGTGAATTTAATAAGGAACAGATAGATTTCCTGGGATACCGAATCTCCAGGGGAGGAGTGGCAATGGATCCTTCAAAGGTAGAGGATGTCAGGGGGTGGGGACCCCCTCAAACACGCAAGCAGTTGCAGTCGTTCCTAGGATTTGCAAACTTTTATCGGGGGTTCATAGAGGACTTTGCTCAGGTAACTCTGCCCCTAACCGAATTGCTGAAAACAAAGGGAAAGGGAGAGACGGTAAAGGTACGGTCCCCGGGAGCTAAATTGAATTGGTCAGCAGAATGCCAGAGGGCGTTCGAGGAACTGAAACACAAGTTCACAGAAGAACCTGTCCTAGTCCACCCGGATCTGACTAAGCCGTTTGTGGTCCATTGTGACGCATCAGATTGGGCCTATGGGGCCGCCTTGATGCAAAGGGATCCGGAAGGGAGGTTGAAACCTTGCGGATTCATATCAAAAAAGTTCAGCGAAACTGAACGGAACTGGCCAGTGTGGGAAAAGGAGGCTCTGTCAATCCTAAGGGCCCTAGAGACATGGAGGCATTTACTAGAGGGAAGCGGCGTACCCTTTGAGGTATGGACCGACCATAAGAATTTGCAATACATCACTTCCCCCAGGAATCTGTCAGCGAAGCAGATAAGGTGGGGGCAGTTCTTCAGCAGATTCGATTTTAAGCTGAAGTTTCATAAGGGAAGACAAAATGTGGTCGCGGACACGTTGTCACGAATGCCGGAAGATGAAGGGAGGGGGCAAGGCCCGAAGGGTAGTATTTTCTCAGAGCGGCAGTGGGGCATGGCAGTGCAAACCAGAGCACAAACGGAGCGCAGTCAGAGGCTGGTGGGGGTTGAGAGCAAGGACGGGGGATGGGAGGAGGAGATAAGGCAGGCATGCAAGGGGGATGTGTGGCTGGAGAGGAACAGGGAAAAGGTGGAATGGAAGGATGGATTGGGGTTCGTAAATAGAAAGTTATACATCCCAGTCAACCTACGGGAAGAAATGATGGTCAGATGCCATGGCAGCAAGGGAGCAGGACACTGGGGAGTTACGAAAACCCTAAAATTACTGGCACGCCAATGTTGGTGGCCCGGGATGAGGTCGTACGTGTCCCGATGTAATACATGTGCACAAAACAAGGTACCCACACAAAAGCCAAAAGGGTTGTTGCAGAGGGTGGCAGAGCCATTAAGACCTTGGAGTGTGATTGCCATGGACTTTGTGGGCGAACTCCCAATTAGCCGAGGTCAGCGCTACATATGGACAGTGATGGACTTGTTCTCAAAACAGACGCATTTCATAGCGTTACCCAAACTGCCATCCGCGGAAAAGTTGGCTGAGCTGTTTATTAAACATAAATATCGGTTACATGGCTGTCCCGATCAGGTGATCAGTGATCGAGGGGTGCAGTTTACGGCCCGGTTCTGGGAAAGGTTCATGCAATTGATGGGGGTGGAGAGGACCCTGAGTTCAGCGTTCCATCCCATGACCAATGGAGGGGTTGAGCGCACACAACAAACGTTAGGATTATTCCTAAGAACATACACAAATCATTGCCAGAACGACTGGGCAGACTTAATTCCATTTGCAGAAGTCGCATATAACGGAGCCTGTCACGCGTCCACAGGGAAATCCCCTTTTGAAATAGTCTACGGCATGGAAGTGACCCCTTTGCCAAAATTGCCGAGTTGGGAGGAGGAACCCTGGGGAAAGGAAGGATGGCCAGACAAAGTGAAGGCGAGTTGGGAGGAAGTAGCGAAATCACTCAGAGAAGCCCAACGGAAATATAAGTTATTTGCGGACAGAAAAAGGAGGGAGGGAGACAAGCTGGAGGAAGGGGAGTTGGTGTGGTTGAGCACCAAAAATCTCAAGTTGAATACCCCCTCCAGGAAGCTATCTCCAAAATACATCGGTCCGTTTAGAATTTCCAACAAAATAAACGATGTCACGTATAAGTTGAAATTGCCAAAGGTTTTGGGGAAAGTACACCCAACATTTCACTGTAGCCTGTTAAAGAAATACAAAGGTCCGCTAGATGAAGAAGGAGTATGGTAGTGACATGTATTTCCTTCCAGGAAGAAGAGGAGGAGGAGGGGGATGTCATGTCAGGAACCGGTTTCCTGGCCTTGGACATTGGCGCAAAAACCCAGAATCCTGACATGGAGAACTGATAAGGATATGCAGCTGGTGGCCTTGGGAGGAAGCAGTTGGTATTTGGCGGGGAACATTGCGCGGGATTCTCGGTCGGCGGGAAAGGGGATTCAATTGTGAGGGAGGGTATATAAGGGTTAACCTGCAGCTGTATGCCAATCCTGGCTTTCTTCATGTATGATTGTCCAGCAGTAAATGTTCCTGATTGATAACGGATTGGCGTCCTGTGTCGTTATAGGGGGCGGCTGCTGTGAGCTTACAGGTTAGGGTTAGGGTAAGGGTTAGGGTTAGGGTTAGGGTTAGGGTTAAGGTTAGGGTTAGTGTTAGGGTTAGGGTTCCACACATTGTGATTCCAGGTGTGATCTGACCAAGGCAAAAGAGAGTTAGTGTTAGGGTTAGGGCTAGCGTTAGGGTTAGACATAATGAGATTTCAGGTGTGGTCTGAATAAGGCAGAAGAGAGCAGGGGTTAGGGTTAGGGTTAGGGTTAGGGTAAGGGTTAGAGTTGGGGTTAGGGTTAGGGTTAGGGTTAGGGTTAGGGTTAGGGTTAGGGTTAGGGTTAGGGTTAGGGTTAGGTGTAGAAACAATGTGATTCCAGGTGTGATCTGTCCAATGAAGAAGAGAATTGCTGTTACGGTTCGGGTGAGGGTTAGGGTCAGACACAATGTGATTCCAGGTGTGGCCTAACCAAGGCAGAAGAGAGTTGCTGTTAGGGTTAGCATTAGGGTTAGGGGTACGGTTAGGGTTAGGCTTAGGGTTAGGGTTAGGGTTAAGGTTAGGGTTAGGGTTAGTGTTAGGGTTAGGGTTAGGGTTAGGGTTAAGGGTTAGATTTGGGCTTAGGGTTAGGGTTAGGGTTAAGGTTAAGGATAGGGTTAGGGTTAGGGTTAGGGTTAGGGTTAGGTGTAGACACACTGTGATTCCAGGTGTGGTCTCTCCAAGGAAGAAGAGAATTGCTGTTACGGTTAGGGTGAGGGTTAGGGTCAGACACAATGTGATTCCAGGTGTGGTCTAACCAAGGCAGAAGAGAGTTGCTGTTAGGGTTAGCGTTAGGGTTAGGGGTACGGTTAGTGTTAGACACAATGTGATTCCAGGTGTTTCTGACCAAGGCAGAAAACAGTTAGATTTAGAATTAGGGTTAGCTTTAGGTTAAGACACAATGTGATTTCAGGTGTGGTCTGACCAAGGCAGAAGAGAGCTGGGGTTAGGGTAAGGGTTAGGGTTAGGGTTAGGGTTGGGGTTAGGGTTAGGGTTAGGGTTAGGGGTAGGTGTTGACACAATGTGATTCCAGGTGTGGTCTCTCCAAGTAAGAAGAGAATTGCTGTTACGGTTAGGGTGAGGGTTAGGGTCAGACACAATGTGATTCCAGGTGTGGTCTAACCAAGGCAGAAGAGAGTTGCTGTTAGGGTTAGCGTTAGGGTTAGGGGTACGGTTAGGGTTAGGGTTAGGGTTTGGGTTAAGGTTAGGGTTAGGGTTAGTGTTAGGGTTAGGGTTAGGGTTAGGGTTAGGGTTAGATTTGGGCTTAGGGTTAGGGTTAGGGTTAAGGTTAAGGTTAGGGTTAGGGTTAGGGTTAGGTGTAGACACACTGTGATTCCAGGTGTGGTCTCTCCAAGGAAGAAGAGAATTGCTGTTACGGTTAGGGTGAGGGTTAGGGTCAGACACAATGTGATTCCAGATGTGGTCTAACCAAGGCAGAAGAGAGTTGCTGTTAGGGTTAGCGTTAGGGTTAGGGGTACGGTTAGTGTTAGACACAATGTGATTCCAGGTGTTTCTGACCAAGGCAGAAAACAGTTAGATTTAGAATTAGAATTAGAATTAGAATTAGAATTGTGTCTTAACTTTAGGTTAAGACACAATGTGATTTCAGGTGTGGTCTGACCAAGGCAGAAGAGAGCTGGGGTTAGGGTTAGGATAAGTAATAGAGTGATAGTGATAGAGTTAGGGTTAGGGTTAGGGTTAGGTGTTGACACAATGTGATTCCAGGTGTGGTCTCTCCAAGTAAGAAGAGAATTGCTGTTACGGTTAGGGTTAGCGTTAGGGTTAGACATAATGAGATTTCAGGTGTGGTCTGACCAAGGCAGAAGAGAGCAGGGGTTAGGGTTAGGGTTAGGGTAAGGGTTAGGGTTAGGGTTGTGGTTAGGGTTAGGGTTAGGGTTAAGGTTAAGGTTAGGGTTAGGGTTAGGGTTAGGAGTAGACACAATGTGATTCCAGGTGTGGTCTCTCCAAGTAAGAAGAGAATTGCTGTTACGGTTAGGGTTAGCGTTAGGGTTAGACATAATGAGATTTCAGGTGTGGTCTGACCAAGGCAGAAGAGAGCAGGGGTTAGGGTTAGGGTTAGGGTTAGGGTTAGGGTAAGGGTTAGGGTTAGGGTTGTGGTTAGGGTTAGGGTTAGGGTTAAGGTTAAGGTTAGGGTTAGGGTTAGGGTTAGGAGTAGACACAATGTGATTCCAGGTGTGGTCTCTCCAAGGAAGAAGAGAATTGCTGTTACGGTTAGGGTGACGGTTAGGGTCAGACACAATGTGATTCCAGGTGTGGTCTAACCAAGGCAGAAGAGAGTTGCTGTTAGGGTTAGCGTTAGGATTAGGGGTACGGTTAGTGTTAGACACAATGTGATTCCAGGTGTTTCTGACCAAGGCAGAAGACAGATTTAGAATTAGGGTTAGCATTATGGTAAGACACAATGTGATTTCAGGTGTGGTCTGACCAAGGCAGAAGAGAGCTGGGGTTAGGGTTAGGGTTAGGGTTAGGATTAGTGATAGGGTTAGGGTTAAGGTTAGGGTTAGGGTTAGACACCAATTGATTCCAGGTGTAGTCTGACGACGGCACCTAACCCTAAGCCTAACCCTAACCCTAACACAAACTCTCTTCTGCCTTGGTCAGACCACACCTGGAATCACAATGTGTGGACCCCTAACCCTAACACTAACCCTAACCCTAACCTTAACCGTAACCCTAACCGTAACCCCAACCCTAGCCGTACCCCTAACCCTAACGCTAACCCTAACAGCAACTCTCTTCTGCCGTGGTTAGACCACACCTGGAATCACATTGTGTCTGACCCTAACCCTCACCCTAATCGTAACAGCAATTCTCTTCTTCATTGGACAGATCACACCTGGAATCACATTGCTTCTACACCTAACCCTAACCCTACCCCTACCCCTAACCCTAACCCTAATCCTAACCTTAACCCTAACCCTAACCCTAACCCTAACCCCAACCCTAACCCTAACCCTAACCCTAACCCTAACCCAACACTAACTCTTTTCTGCCTTGGTCAGATCACACCTGGAATCACAATGTGTGGAACCCTAACCCTAACCCTAACCCTATCTCCAACTCTAACCCTAAGCATAACCCTAACCCTAACCCTAAACCTAAACCTAACCTTAACCCTAACCCTGTCACTAAACCTAACCATAACCCTAACCCCAACCCGAACTCTCTTCTGCCTTGGTCAGACCACACATGGAATCACATTGTGTCGAACCCTAACCCAAACCCTAACCCTAACTCCAACCCTAACCCTAACCCCAACCCTAACTCAAACATTCTTCTGCCCTTGGAAGACCACACCTGTTATCACATTGTGTCTAACCCTAACCCTAACAGCAAATCTTTTCTGCCGTCGTCAGACTACACCTGGAATCAATTGGTGTCTAACCCTAACCCCAAACCTAACCCTAACCCTATCACTAATCCTAACCCTAACCCTAACCCTAACCCCAGCTCTCTTCTGCCTTGGTCAGACCACACCTGAAATCACATTGTGTCTCACCATAATGCTAACCCTAATTCCAAATCTAACTGTCTTCTGCCTTGGTCAGAAACACCTGGATTCACATTGTGTCTAACACCAACCGTACCCCTAACCCTAACGCTAACCCTAACAATGTGATTCCAGGTGTGGTCTAACCAAGGCAGAAGAGAGCTGGGGTTAGGGTTAGGGTTAGGGTTAGGATTAGTGATAGGGTTAGGGTTAGGGTTAGGGTTAGGTTTGGGGTTAGGGTTAGACACCAATTGATTCCAGGTGTAGTCTGACGACGGCAGAAAAGATTTGCTCTTCTGCCTTGGTTAGACCACACCTGGAATCACATTGTGTCTGACCCTAACCCTCACCCTAACCGTAACAGCAATTCTCTTCTTCCTTGGAGAGACCACACCTGGAATCACATTGTGTCTACACCTAACCCTAACCCTAACCTTAACCCCAACCCTAACCCTAACCCCAACCCTAACCCTTACCCTAACCCTAACGCCTGCTCTCTTCTGCCTTGGTCAGACGACACCTGAAATCTCATTATGTCTAACCCTAACGCTAACCCTAACCCTAACACTAACTCTCTTCTGCCTTGGTCAGACCACACCTGGAATCACAATGTGTGGACCCCTAACCCTAACCCTAACCCTAACCCTAACCCTAACCTCAACCCTAACCCTTACCCTAACCCTTACCCTAACCCCAGCTCTCATCTGCCTTGGTTAGACCATACCTGGAATCACATTGTGTCTGACCCTAACCCTCACCCTAACCGTAACAGCAATTCTCCTCTTCCTTGGAGAGACCACATCTGGAATCACATTGTGTCTACACCTAACCCTAACCCTAACCCTAACCCTAACCCCAACCCTAACCCTCACCCTAACCCTTACCCTAACCCCAGCTCTCTTCTACCTTGGTCATACCACACCTGAAATCACATTGTGTCTGTACGTAATGCTAACCCTAATTCTAAATCTGTCTTCTGCCGTGGACAGATCACACCTGGAATCACATTGCTTCTACACCTAACCCTAACCCTAACCCTAACCTTAACCCTAACCCCAACCCTAACTCTTACCCTATCTCTTACCCTAACCCCTACCCTATCCCTTACCCTAACTCCAGCTCTCTACTGCCTTGGTCAGACCACACCTGAAATCACCTTGTGTCTTAACCTAATGCTAACCCTAATTCTAAATCTAACTGTCTTCTGCCTTGGTCAGAAACACCTGGAATCACATTGTGTCTAACACTAACCGTACCCCTAACCCTAACGCTAACCCTAACAGCAACTCTCTTCTGCCTTGGTTAGACCAACTCTGTGATTCCAGGTGTGGTCTCTCCAAGGAAGAAGAGAATTGCTGTTACGGTTAGGGTGACGGTTAGGGTCAGACACAATGTGATTCCAGGTGTGGTCTAACCAAGGCAGAAGAGAGTTGCTGTTAGGGTTAGCGTTAGGATTAGGGGTACGGTTAGTGTTAGACACAATGTGATTCCAGGTGTTTCTGACCAAGGCAGAAGACAGATTTAGAACTAGGGTTAGCATTATGGTAAGACACAATGTGATTTCAGGTGTGGTCTGACCAAGGCAGAAGAGAGCTGGGGTTAGGGTTAGGGTTAGGGTTAGGATTAGTGATAGGGTTAGGGTTAAGGTTAGGGTTAGGGTTAGACACCAATTGATTCCAGGTGTAGTCTGACGACGGCACCTAACCCTAAGCCTAACCCTAACCCTAACACAAACTCTCTTCTGCCTTGGTCAGACCACACCTGGAATCACAATGTGTGGACCCCTAACCCTAACACTAACCCTAACCCTAACCTTAACCGTAACCCTAACCGTAACCCCAACCCTAGCCGTACCCCTAACCCTAACGCTAACCCTAACAGCAACTCTCTTCTGCCGTGGTTAGACCACACCTGGAATCACATTGTGTCTGACCCTAACCCTCACCCTAATCGTAACAGCAATTCTCTTCTTCATTGGACAGATCACACCTGGAATCACATTGCTTCTACACCTAACCCTAACCCTAACCCTAACCCTAATCCTAACCTTAACCCTAACCCTAACCCTAACCCTAACCCTAACCCTAACCCCAACCCTAACCCTAACCCTAACCCTAACCCTAACCCAACACTAACTCTTTTCTGCCTTGGTCAGATCACACCTGGAATCACAATGTGTGGAACCCTAACCCTAACCCTAACCCTATCTCCAACTCTAACCCTAAGCATAACCCTAACCCTAACCCTAAACCTAAACCTAACCTTAACCCTAACCCTGTCACTAAACCTAACCATAACCCTAACCCCAACCCGAACTCTCTTCTGCCTTGGTCAGACCACACATGGAATCACATTGTGTCGAACCCTAACCCAAACCCTAACCCTAACTCCAACCCTAACCCTAACCCCAACCCTAACTCAAACATTCTTCTGCCCTTGGAAGACCACACCTGTTATCACATTGTGTCTAACCCTAACCCTAACAGCAAATCTTTTCTGCCGTCGTCAGACTACACCTGGAATCAATTGGTGTCTAACCCTAACCCCAAACCTAACCCTAACCCTATCACTAATCCTAACCCTAACCCTAACCCTAACCCCAGCTCTCTTCTGCCTTGGTCAGACCACACCTGAAATCACATTGTGTCTCACCATAATGCTAACCCTAATTCCAAATCTAACTGTCTTCTGCCTTGGTCAGAAACACCTGGATTCACATTGTGTCTAACACCAACCGTACCCCTAACCCTAACGCTAACCCTAACAATGTGATTCCAGGTGTGGTCTAACCAAGGCAGAAGAGAGCTGGGGTTAGGGTTAGGGTTAGGGTTAGGATTAGTGATAGGGTTAGGGTTAGGGTTAGGGTTAGGTTTGGGGTTAGGGTTAGACACCAATTGATTCCAGGTGTAGTCTGACGACGGCAGAAAAGATTTGCTCTTCTGCCTTGGTTAGACCACACCTGGAATCACATTGTGTCTGACCCTAACCCTCACCCTAACCGTAACAGCAATTCTCTTCTTCCTTGGAGAGACCACACCTGGAATCACATTGTGTCTACACCTAACCCTAACCCTAACCTTAACCCCAACCCTAACCCTAACCCCAACCCTAACCCTTACCCTAACCCTAACGCCTGCTCTCTTCTGCCTTGGTCAGACGACACCTGAAATCTCATTATGTCTAACCCTAACGCTAACCCTAACCCTAACACTAACTCTCTTCTGCCTTGGTCAGACCACACCTGGAATCACAATGTGTGGACCCCTAACCCTAACCCTAACCCTAACCCTAACCTCAACCCTAACCCTTACCCTAACCCTTACCCTAACCCCAGCTCTCATCTGCCTTGGTTAGACCATACCTGGAATCACATTGTGTCTGACCCTAACCCTCACCCTAACCGTAACAGCAATTCTCCTCTTCCTTGGAGAGACCACATCTGGAATCACATTGTGTCTACACCTAACCCTAACCCTAACCCTAACCCTAACCCCAACCCTAACCCTCACCCTAACCATTACCCTAACCCCAGCTCTCTTCTACCTTGGTCATACCACACCTGAAATCACATTGTGTCTGTACGTAATGCTAACCCTAATTCTAAATCTGTCTTCTGCCGTGGACAGATCACACCTGGAATCACATTGCTTCTACACCTAACCCTAACCCTAACCCTAACCTTAACCCTAACCCCAACCCTAACTCTTACCCTATCTCTTACCCTAACCCCTACCCTATCCCTTACCCTAACTCCAGCTCTCTACTGCCTTGGTCAGACCACACCTGAAATCACCTTGTGTCTTAACCTAATGCTAACCCTAATTCTAAATCTAACTGTCTTCTGCCTTGGTCAGAAACACCTGGAATCACATTGTGTCTAACACTAACCGTACCCCTAACCCTAACGCTAACCCTAACAGCAACTCTCTTCTGCCTTGGTTAGACCAACTCTGTGATTCCAGGTGTGGTCTCTCCAAGGAAGAAGAGAATTGCTGTTACGGTTAGGGTGACGGTTAGGGTCAGACACAATGTGATTCCAGGTGTGGTCTAACCAAGGCAGAAGAGAGTTGCTGTTAGGGTTAGCGTTAGGATTAGGGGTACGGTTAGTGTTAGACACAATGTGATTCCAGGTGTTTCTGACCAAGGCAGAAGACAGATTTAGAATTAGGGTTAGCATTATGGTAAGACACAATGTGATTTCAGGTGTGGTCTGACCAAGGCAGAAGAGAGCTGGGGTTAGGGTTAGGGTTAGGGTTAAGGTTAGGGTTAGGGTTAGACACCAATTGATTCCAGGTGTAGTCTGACGACGGCACCTAACCCTAAGCCTAACCCTAACCCTAACACAAACTCTCTTCTGCCTTGGTCAGACCACACCTGGAATCACAATGTGTGGACCCCTAACCCTAACACTAACCCTAACCCTAACCTTAACCGTAACCCTAACCGTAACCCCAACCCTAGCCGTACCCCTAACCCTAACGCTAACCCTAACAGCAACTCTCTTCTGCCGTGGTTAGACCACACCTGGAATCACATTGTGTCTGACCCTAACCCTCACCCTAATCGTAACAGCAATTCTCTTCTTCATTGGACAGATCACACCTGGAATCACATTGCTTCTACACCTAACCCTAACCCTACCCCTACCCCTAACCCTAACCCTAATCCTAACCTTAACCCTAACCCTAACCCTAACCCTAACCCCAACCCTAACCCTAACCCTAACCCTAACCCTAACCCAACACTAACTCTTTTCTGCCTTGGTCAGATCACACCTGGAATCACAATGTGTGGAACCCTAACCCTAACCCTAACCCTATCTCCAACTCTAACCCTAAGCATAACCCTAACCCTAACCCTAAACCTAAACCTAACCTTAACCCTAACCCTGTCACTAAACCTAACCATAACCCTAACCCCAACCCGAACTCTCTTCTGCCTTGGTCAGACCACACATGGAATCACATTGTGTCGAACCCTAACCCAAACCCTAACCCTAACTCCAACCCTAACCCTAACCCCAACCCTAACTCAAACATTCTTCTGCCCTTGGAAGACCACACCTGTTATCACATTGTGTCTAACCCTAACCCTAACAGCAAATCTTTTCTGCCGTCGTCAGACTACACCTGGAATCAATTGGTGTCTAACCCTAACCCCAAACCTAACCCTAACCCTATCACTAATCCTAACCCTAACCCTAACCCTAACCCCAGCTCTCTTCTGCCTTGGTCAGACCTGAAATCACATTGTGTCTCACCATAATGCTAACCCTAATTCCAAATCTAACTGTCTTCTGCCTTGGTCAGAAACACCTGGATTCACATTGTGTCTAACACCAACCGTACCCCTAACCCTAACGCTAACCCTAACAATGTGATTCCAGGTGTGGTCTAACCAAGGCAGAAGAGAGCTGGGGTTAGGGTTAGGGTTAGGGTTAGGATTAGTGATAGGGTTAGGGTTAGGGTTAGGGTTAGGTTTGGGGTTAGGGTTAGACACCAATTGATTCCAGGTGTAGTCTGACGACGGCAGAAAAGATTTGCTCTTCTGCCTTGGTTAGACCACACCTGGAATCACATTGTGTCTGACCCTAACCCTCACCCTAACCGTAACAGCAATTCTCTTCTTCCTTGGAGAGACCACACCTGGAATCACATTGTGTCTACACCTAACCCTAACCCTAACCTTAACCCCAACCCTAACCCTAACCCCAACCCTAACCCTTACCCTAACCCTAACGCCTGCTCTCTTCTGCCTTGGTCAGACGACACCTGAAATCTCATTATGTCTAACCCTAACGCTAACCCTAACCCTAACACTAACTCTCTTCTGCCTTGGTCAGACCACACCTGGAATCACAATGTGTGGACCCCTAACCCTAACCCTAACCCTAACCCTAACCCTAACCTCAACCCTAACCCTTACCCTAACCCTTACCCTAACCCCAGCTCTCATCTGCCTTGGTTAGACCATACCTGGAATCACATTGTGTCTGACCCTAACCCTCACCCTAACCGTAACAGCAATTCTCCTCTTCCTTGGAGAGACCACATCTGGAATCACATTGTGTCTACACCTAACCCTAACCCTAACCCTAACCCTAACCCTAACCCCAACCCTAACCCTCACCCTAACCCTTACCCTAACCCCAGCTCTCTTCTACCTTGGTCATACCACACCTGAAATCACATTGTGTCTGTACGTAATGCTAACCCTAATTCTAAATCTGTCTTCTGCCGTGGACAGATCACACCCTGGAATCACATTGCTTCTACACCTAACCCTAACCCTAACCCTAACCTTAACCCTAACCCCAACCCTAACTCTTACCCTATCTCTTACCCTAACCCCTACCCTATCCCTTACCCTAACTCCAGCTCTCTACTGCCTTGGTCAGACCACACCTGAAATCACCTTGTGTCTTAACCTAATGCTAACCCTAATTCTAAATCTAACTGTCTTCTGCCTTGGTCAGAAACACCTGGAATCACATTGTGTCTAACACTAACCGTACCCCTAACCCTAACGCTAACCCTAACAGCAACTCTCTTCTGCCTTGGTTAGACCAACTCTGTGATTCCAGGTGTGATTTGTCCAAGGAAGAAGAGAATTGCTGTTACGGTTAGGGTGAGGTTTAGGGTCAGACACAATGTGATTCCAGGTGTGGTCTAACCAAGGCAGAAGAGAGTTGCTGTTAGGGTTAGCGTTAGGGTTAGGGGTACGGTTAGTGTTATACACAATGTGATTCCAGGTGTTTCTGACCAAGGCAGAAGACAGATTTAGAATTAGGGTTAGCATTATGGTAAGACACAATGTGATTTCAGGTGTGGTCTGACCAAGGCAGAAGAGAGCTGGGGTTAGGGTTAGGGTTAGACACAATGTGATAACAGCTGTGGTCTTCCAAGGGCAGAAGAATGTTTGAGTTAGGGTTGGGGTTAGGGTTAAGGTTAGGGTTTGGGTTAGGGTTAGACACAATGTGATTCCATGTGTGGTCTGACCAAGGCAGAAGAGAGTTAGGGTTGGGGTTATGGTTAGGTTTAGGGTTAGGGTTAGGGTTAAGATTAGGTTTAGGGTTAGGGTTAGGGTTAGGGTAAGGGTTAGGGTTAGGGTAAGGGTTAGGGTTAGGGTTAGGATTAAGCTTAGGGTTAGAGTTGGAGTTAGGGTTAAGGTTAGGGTAAGGGTTGGGGTTAGGGTTATGGTTAGGGTTAAGGTTAGGGTTAGTGTTAGGGTTAGGGTTCCACACATTGTGATTCCAGGTGTGATCTGACCAAGGCAGAAGAGAGTTAGCGTTAGGGTTCGGGCTAGCGTTAGGGTTAGACATAATGAGATTTCAGGTGTGGTCTGACTAAGGCAGAAGAGAGCAGGGGTTAGAGTTAGGGTTAGGGTAAGGATTAGGGTTGGGGTTAGGGTTAGACACAATGTGATTCCAGGTGTGGTCTGACCAAGGCAAAAGAGAGTTAGGGTTGGGGTTAGGGTTATGGATAGGTTTACCGATAGGCTTAGGGTTAGGGTTAGAATTAGGGTTAGGGTTAGGGTTAGGGTTAGGGTTAGGGTTAGGTTTAGGGTTAGGGTTATGGTTAGGGTTAAGCTTAGGGTTAGAGTTGGAGTTAGGGTTAGGGTAAGGGTTAGGGTTAGGGTTAGTGTTAGGGTTAGGGTTAACGTTAGGGTTAGTGTTAGGGTTAGGGTTCCACACATTGTGATTCCAGGTGTGATCTGACCAAGGCAGAAGAGAGTTAGTGTTAGGGTTAGGGCTAGCGTTAGGGTTATACATAATGAGATTTCAGGTGTGGTCTGAATAAGGCAGAAGAGAGCAGGGGTTAGGGTTAGGGTAAGGGTAAGGGTTACGGTTGGGGTTAGGGTTAGGGTTAGGGTTAGGGTTAGGGTTAAGGTTAGGGTTAGGGTTAGGGTTAGGGTTAGGGTTAGGCGTAGAAACAATGTGATTCCAGGTGTCATATGTCCAATGAAGAAGAGAATTGCTGTTACGGTTAGGGTGAGGGTTAGGGTCAGACACAATGTGATTCCAGGTGTGGTCTAACCAAGGCAGAAGAGAGTTGCTGTTAGGGTTAGCGTTAGGGTTAGGGGTACAGTTAGGGTTAGGGTTAGGGTTAGGTTTAGAGTTAAGGTTAGGGTTAGGGTTAGTGTTAGGGTTAGGGTTAGGGTTAGGGTTAGGGTTAGGTTTAGGTTTAGGTTTAGGTTAAGGTTAGGGTTAGGGTTAGGTGTAGACACAATGTTATTCCAGGTGTGGTCTCTCCAAGGAAGAAGAGAATTGCTGTTACGGTTAGGGTGAGGGTTAGGGTCAGACACAATGTGATTCCAGGTGTGGTCTAATCAAGGCAGAAGAGAGTTGCTGTTAGGGTTAGCGTTAGGGTTAGGGGTACGGTTGGTGTTAGACACAATGTGATTCCAGGTGTTTCTGACCAAGGCAGAAGACAGATTTAGAATTAGGGTTAGCATTATGGTAAGACACAATGTGATTTCAGGTGTGGTCTGACCAAGGCAGAAGAGAGCTGGGGTTAGGGTTAGGGTTAGGATTAGTGATAGGGTTAGGGTTAGGGTTCGGGTTAGGGTTAGGGTTAGACACCAATTGATTCCAGGTGTAGTCTGACGACGGCAGAAGAGATTTGCTGTTAGGGTTAGGGTTAGACACAATGTGATAACAGCTGTTGTCTTCCAAGGGCAGAAGAATGTTTGAGTTAGGGTTGGGGTTAGGGTTAGGGTTGGAGTTAGGGTTAGGGTTAGGTTTTGGGTTAGGGTTAGACACAATGTGATTCCATGTGAGGTCTGACCAAGGCAGAAGAGAGTTAGGGTTGGGGTTAGGGTTATGGTTAGGGTTAGGGTTAGGGTTAGGGTTAGGGTTAGGGTTAGGGTTGGGGTTAGGTTTAGACACAATGTGATTCCATGTGTGGTCTGACCAAGGCAGAAGAGAGTTAGGGTTGGGGTTAGGGTTATGGTTAGGTTTAGCGATAGGCTTAGGGTTAGGGCTAGAATTAGGGTTAGGTTTAGGGTTAGGGTTAGGTTTAGGGTTAGGGTTACGGTTAGGGTTAAGCTTAGGGTTAGAGTTGGAGTTAGGGTTAGGGTTAGGGTAAGGGTGAGGGTTAGGGTTAGTGTTAGGGTTAGGGTTAAGGTTAGGGTTAGTGTTAGGGTTAGGGTTCCACACATTGTGATTCCAGGTGTGATCTGACCAAGGCAGAAGAGAGTTAGTGTTAGGGTTAGGGCTAGCATTAGGGTTATACATAAAGAGATTTCAGGTGTGGTCTGAATAAGGCAGAAGAGAGCAGGGGTTAGGGTTAGGGTAAGGGTAAGGGTTACGGTTGGGGTTAGGGTTAGGCTTAGGGTTAGGGTTAAGGTTAGGGTTAGGGTTAGGGTTAGGGTTAGGCGTAGAAACAATGTGATTCCAGGTGTGGTCTCTCCAAGGAAGAAGAGAATTGCTGTTACGGTTAGGGTGAGGGTTAGGGTCAGACACAATGTGATTCCAGGTGTGGTCTAACCAAGGCAGAAGAGAGTTGCTGTTAGGGTTAGCGTTAGGGTTAGGGGTACGGTTAGTGTTATGCACAATGTGATTCCAGGTGTTTCTGACCAAGGCAGAAGACAGATTTAGAATTAGGGTTAGCATTATGGTAAGACACAATGTGATTTCAGGTGTGGTCTGACCAAGGCAGAAGAGAGCTGGGGTTAGGGTTAGGCTTAGGGTTAGGGTTAGTGATAGGGTTAGGGTTAGGGTTCGGGTTAGGGTTAGGGTTAGACAACAATTGATTCCAGGTGTAGTCTGACGACGGCAGAAAAGATTTGCTGTTAGGGTTAGGGTTAGACACAATGTGATAACAGCTGTTGTCTTCCAAGGGCAGAAGAATGTTTGAGTTAGGGTTGGGGTTAGGGTTAGGTTTTGGGTTAGGGTTAGACACAATGTGATTCCATGTGTGGTCTGACCAAGGCAGAAGAGAGTTAGGGTTGGGGTTAGGGTTATGGTTAGGTTTAGTGATAGGGTTAGGGTTAAGGTTAGGTTTAGGTTTAGGGTTAGGGTTAGGGTTAGGGTTAGGGTTAGGGTTAGGGCTAAGCTTAGGGTTAGAGTTGGAGTTAGAGTTAGAGTTGTGACCCTAACCCACACCCTAACCGTAACAGCTATTCTCTTCTTCCTTGGACAGATCACACCTGGAATCACATTGTGTCTACACCTAACCCTAACCCTAACCCTAACCTTAACCTTAACCTTAACCTTAACCTTAACCTTAACCTTAACCTTAACCCTAACCCGAACCCTATCACTAATCCTAACCCTTACCCTAACCCTAACCCTAACGGTAACCCCTGCTCTCTTCTGCCTTCGTCAGACCACACCTGAAATCTCATTATGTCTAACCCTAACCCTAACCATAACCCTAATCCTAACTCTCTTCTGCCTTGGTCAGACCACACCTGGAATCACAATGTGTGGACCCCTAACCCTAACACTAACCCTAACCTTAACCGTAACCCTAACCCTAACCCCAACCCTAACCGTACCCCTAACCCTAACGCTAACCCTAACAGCAACTCTCTTCTGCCTTGGTTAGACCACAACTGGAATAACATTGTGTCTGACTCTAACCCTCACCCTAACCGTAACAGCAATTCTCTTCTTCCTTGGAGAGACCACACCTGGAATCACATTGTGTCTCCAGCTAACCCTAACCCTAACCTTAACCCTAACCCTAACCCTAACCCCAACCCTAACCCTCACCCTAACCCTAACCCTAACCCCTGCTCTCTTCTGCCTTGGTCAGACCACACCTGAAATCTCAGTATGTCTAACCCTAATGCTAACCCTAACCCTAACACTAACTCTTTTCTGCCTTGGTCAGACCACACCTGGAATCACAATGTGTGGACCCCTAACCCTAACACTAACCCTAACCCTAACCTTAACCCTAACCCTTACCCTAACCCTTACCCTAACCCCAGCTGTCTTCTTCCATGGTTAGACCACACCTGAAATCACATTGTGTCGTAACCTAATGCTAACCCTAATTCTAAATCTAACTGTCTTCTGCCTTGGTCAGAAACACGTGGAATCACATTGTGTCTAACACTAACCGTACCCCTAACCCTAACGCTAACCCTAACAGCAACTCTCTTCTGCCTTGGTTAGACCACACCTGGAATCACATTGTGTCTGACCCTAACCCTCACCCTAACCGTAACAGCAATTCTCTACATCCTTGGAGAGACCACATCTGGAATCACATTGTGTCTACACCTAACACTAACCCCAACCCTAACCCTTTCCCTAACCCTTACCCTAACCCCAGCTCTCTTCTGCCTTGTGTCTTTACGTAATGCTAACCCTAATTCTAAATCTAACTGTCTTCTGCCGTGGACAGATCACACCTGGAATCACATTCTTTCTACACCTAATCCTAAACCTAACCCTAACCTTAACCCTAACCCTAACCCTTACCATAACCACAACCCTAACCCTTACCCTATCCCTTACCCTAACCCCTACCCTATCCCTTACCCTAACACCAGCTCTCTTCTGCCTTGGTCAGACCACACCTGAAATCACCTTGTGTCTTAACCTAATGCTAACCCTAATTCTAAATCTAACTGTCTTCTGCCTTGGTCAGAAACACCTGGAATCACATTGTGTCTAACACTAACCGTACCCCTAACTCTAACGCTAACCCTAACAGCAACTCTCTTCTGCCTTGGTTAGACCACACCTGGAATCACATTGTGTCTGACCCTAACCCTCACCCTAACCGTAACAGCAATTCTCTTCTTCCTTGGAGAGACCACACCTGGAATCACATTGTGTCTACACCTAACCTTAACCCTAACCCTAACTCCAACCCTAACCATAACCTTAACCTTAACCCTAACCCTAACCCTAACCCTAACCCTAACCTTAACCGTAACCCTAACACTAAGCCTAACCCTAACCGTACCCCTAACCCTAACGCTAACCCTAACAGCAACTCTCTTTTGCCTTGGTTAGACCACACCTGGAATCACATTGTGTCTAACACCAACCGTACCCCTAACCCTAACGCTAACCCTAACAGCAACTCTCTTCTGCCGTGGTTAGACCACACCTGGAATCACATTGTGTCTGACCCTAACCCTCACCCTAATCGTAACAGCAATTCTCTTCTTCATTGGACAGATCACACCTGGAATCACATTGTTTCTACACCTAACCCTAACCCTACCCCTAACCCTAACCCTAACCCTAATCCTAACCTTAACCCTAACCCTAACCCTAACCCTAACCCTAACCCCAACCCTAACCCTAACCCTAACCCTAACCCTAACCCTAACCCAACACTAACTCTTTTCTGCCTTGGTCAGATCACACCTGGAATCACAATGTGTGGAACAGTAACCCTAACCCTAACCCTAACCCTAACCCTATCTCCAACTCTAACCCTAAGCATAACCCTAACCCTAACCCTAACCCTAAACCTAAACCTAACCTTAACCCTAACCCTGTCACTAAACCTAACCATAACCCTAACCCCAACCCGAACTCTCTTCTGCCTTGGTCAGACCACACATGGAATCACATTGTTTCGAACCCTAACCCAAACCCTAACCCTAACTCCAACCCTAACCCTAACCCCAACCCTAACTCAAACATTCTTCTGCCCTTGGAAGACCACACCTGTTATCACATTGTGTCTAACCCTAACCCCAAACCTAACCCTAACCCTAACCCTATCACTAATCCTAACCCTAATCCTAACCCTAACCCCAGCTCTCTTCTGCCTTGGTCAGACCACACCTGAAATCACATTGTGTCTCACCATAATGCTAACCCTAATTCCAAATCTAACTGTCTTCTGCCTTGGTCAGAAACACCTGGAATCACATTGTGTCTAACACCAACCGTACCCCTAACCCTAACGCTAACCCTAACAATGTGATTCCAGGTGTGGTCTAACCAAGGCAGAAGAGAGCTGGGGTTAGGGTTAGGGTTAGGGTTAGGATTAGTGATAGGGTTAGGGTTAGGGTTAGGTTTGGGGTTAGGGTTAGACACCAATTGATTCCAGGTGTAGTCTGACGACGGCAGAAAAGATTTGCTCTTCTGCCTTGGTTAGACCACACCTGGAATCACATTGTGTCTGACCCTAACCCTCACCCTAACCGTAACAGCAATTCTCTTCTTCCTTGGAGAGACCACACCTGGAATCACATTGTGTCTACACCTAACCCTAACCCTAACCTTAACCCCAACCCTAACCCTAACCCCAACCCTAACCCTTACCCTAACCCTAACACTAACGCCTGCTCTCTTCTGCCTTGGTCAGACGACACCTGAAACCTCATTATGTCTAACCCTAACGCTAACCCTAACCCTAACACTAACTCTCTTCTGCCTTGGTCAGACCACACCTGGAATCACAATGTGTGGACCCCTAACCCTAACACTAACCCTAACCCTAACCTCAACCCTAACCCTTACCCTAACCCTTACCCTAACCCCAGCTCTCATCTGCCTTGGTTAGACCATACCTGGAATCACATTGTGTCTGACCCTAACCCTCACCCTAACCGTAACAGCAATTCTCCTCTTCCTTGGAGAGACCACATCTGGAATCACATTGTGTCTACACCTAACCCTAACCCTAACCCCAACCCTAACCCTCACCCTAACCCTTACCCTAACCCCAGCTCTCTTCTACCTTGGTCATACCACACCTGAAATCACATTGTGTCTGTACGTAATGCTAACCCTAATTCTAAATCTGTCTTCTGCCGTGGACAGATCACACCTGGAATCACATTGCTTCTACACCTAACCCTAACCCTAACCCTAACCTTAACCCTAACCCCAACCCTAACTCTTACCCTATCTCTTACCCTAACCCCTACCCTATCCCTTACCCTAACTCCAGCTCTCTACTGCCTTGGTCAGACCACACCTGAAATCACCTTGTGTCTTAACCTAATGCTAACCCTAATTCTAAATCTAACTGTCTTCTGCCTTGGTCAGAAACACCTGGAATCACATTGTGTCTAACACTAACCGTACCCCTAACCCTAACGCTAACCCTAACAGCAACTCTCTTCTGCCTTGGTTAGACCAACTCTGTGATTCCAGGTGTGATTTGTCCAAGGAAGAAGAGAATAGCTGTTACGGTTAGGGTGAGGTTTAGGGTCAGACACAATGTGATTCCAGGTGTGGTCTAACCAAGGCAGAAGAGAGTTGCTGTTAGGGTTAGCGTTAGGGTTAGGGGTACGGTTAGTGTTATACACAATGTGATTCCAGGTGTTTCTGACCAAGGCAGAAGACAGATTTAGAATTAGGGTTAGCATTATGGTAAGACACAATGTGATTTCAGGTGTGGTCTGACCAAGGCAGAAGAGAGCTGGGGTTAGGGTTAGGGTTAGACACAATGTGATAACAGCTGTGGTCTTCCAAGGGCAGAAGAATGTTTGAGTTAGGGTTGGGGTTAGGGTTAAGGTTAGGGTTTGGGTTAGGGTTAGACACAATGTGATTCCATGTGTGGTCTGACCAAGGCAGAAGAGAGTTAGGGTTGGGGTTATGGTTAGGTTTAGGGTTAGGGTTAGGGTTAAGATTAGGTTTAGGGTTAGGGTTAGGGTTAGGGTAAGGGTTAGGGTTAGGGTTAGGGTTAGTGTTAGGGTTAGGGTTAAGCTTAGGGTTAGAGTTGGAGTTAGGGTTAGGGTTAGGGTAAGGGTTGGGGTTAGGGTTATGGTTAGGGTTAAGGTTAGGGTTAGTGTTAGGGTTAGGGTTCCACACATTGTGATTCCAGGTGTGATCTGACCAAGGCAGAAGAGAGTTAGCGTTAGGGTTCGGGCTAGCGTTAGGGTTAGACATAATGAGATTTCAGGTGTGGTCTGACTAAGGCAGAAGAGAGCAGGGGTTAGAGTTAGGGTTAGGGTAAGGATTAGGGTTGGGGTTAGGGTTAGACACAATGTGATTCCATGTGTGGTCTGACCAAGGCAGAAGAGAGTTAGGGTTGGGGTTAGGGTTATGGATAGGTTTAGCGATAGGCTTAGGGTTAGGGTTAGAATTAGGGTTAGGTTTAGGGTTAGGGTTAGGGTTAGGGTTAGGTTTAGGGTTAGGGTTACGGTTAGGGTTAAGCTTAGGGTTAGAGTTGGAGTTAGGGTTAGGGTAAGGGTTAGGGTTAGGGTTAGTGTTAGGGTTAGGGTTAAGGTTAGGGTTAGTGTTAGGGTTAGGGTTCCACACATTGTGATTCCAGGTGTGATCTGACCAAGGCAGAAGAGAGTTAGTGTTAGGGTTAGGGCTAGCGTTAGGGTTATACATAATGAGATTTCAGGTGTGGTCTGAATAAGGCAGAAGAGAGCAGGGGTTAGGGTTAGGGTAAGGGTAAGGGTTACGGTTGGGGTTAGGGTTAGGGTTAGGGTTAGGGTTAGGGTTAGGGTTAAGGTTAGGGTTAGGGTTAGGGTTAGGGTTAGGGTTAGGCGTAGAAAAAATGTGATTCCAGGTGTCATCTGTCCAATGAAGAAGAGAATTGCTGTTACGGTTAGGGTGAGGGTTAGGGTCAGACACAATGTGATTCCAGGTGTGGTCTAACCAAGGCAGAAGAGAGTTGCTGTTAGGGTTAGGGTTAGGGTTAGGGATACAGTTAGGGTTAGGGTTAGGGTTAGGTTTAGGGTTAAGGTTAGGGTTAGGGTTAGTGTTAGGGTTAGGGTTAGGGTTAGGGTTAGGGTTAGGGTTAGGTTTAGGTTTAGGTTAAGGTTCGGGTTAGGGTTAGGTGTAGACACAATGTTATTCCAGGTGTGGTCTCTCCAAGGAAGAAGAGAATTGCTGTTACGGTTAGGGTGAGGGTTAGGGTCAGACACAATGTGATTCCAGGTGTGGTCTAACCAAGGCAGAAGAGAGTTGCTGTTAGGGTTAGCGTTAGGGTTAGGGGTACGGTTGGTGTTAGACACAATGTGATTCCAGTTGTTTCTGACCAAGGCAGAAGACAGATTTAGAATTAGGGTTAGCATTATGGTAAGACACAATGTGATTTCAGGTGTGGTCTGACCAAGGCAGAAGAGAGCTGGGGTTAGGGTTAGGCTTAGGGTTAGGGTTAGTGATAGGGTTAGGGTTAGGGCTAGCGTTAGGGTTATACATAAAGAGATTTCAGGTGTGGTCTGAATAAGGCAGAAGAGAGCAGGGGTTAGGGTTAGGGTAAGGGTAAGGGTTACGGTTGGGGTTAGGGTTAGGGTTAGGGTTAAGGTTAGGGTTAGGGTTAGGGTTAGGGTTAGGGTTAGGGTTAGGGTTAGGGTTAGGCGTAGAAACAATGTGATTCCAGGTGTGGTCTCTCCAAGGAAGAAGAGAATTGCTGTTACGGTTAGGGTGAGGGTTAGGGTCAGACACAATGTGATTCCAGGTGTGGTCTAACCAAGGCAGAAGAGAGTTGCTGTTAGGGTTAGCGTTAGGGTTAGGGGTACGGTTGGTATTAGACACAATGTGATTCCAGTTGTTTCTGACCAAGGCAGAAGACAGATTTAGAATTAGGGTTAGCATTATGGTAAGACACAATGTGATTTCAGGTGTGGTCTGACCAAGGCAGAAGAGAGCTGGGGTTAGGGTTAGGCTTAGGGTTAGGGTTAGTGATAGGGTTAGGGTTAGGGTTAGGGTTAGACAACAATTGATTCCAGGTGTAGTCTGACGACGGCAGAAGAGATTTGCTGTTAGGGTTAGGGTTAGACACAATGTGATAACAGCTGTTGTCTTCCAAGGGCAGAAGAATGTTTGAGTTAGGGTTGGGGTTAGGGTTAGGTTTTGGGTTAGGGTTAGACACAATGTGATTCCATGTGTGTAACTCTCTTCCAAGGCAGAAGAGAGTTAGGGTTGGGGTTAGGGTTATGGTTAGGTTTAGTGATAGGGTTAGGGTTAAGGTTAGGTTTAGGTTTAGGGTTAGGTTTAGGGTTAGGGTTAGGGTTAGGGCTAAGCTTAGGGTTAGAGTTGGAGTTAGAGTTAGAGTTGTGACCCTAACCCACACCCTAACCGTAACAGCTATTCCCTTCTTCCTTGGACAGATCACACCTGGAATCACATTGTGTCTACACCTAACCCTAACCCTAACCCTAACCTTAACCTTAACCTTAACCTTAACCTTAACCTTAACCTTAACCTTAACCTTAACCTTAACCTTAACCCTAACCCGAACCCTATCACTAATCCTAACCCTTACCCTTACCCTAACCCTAACCCTAACGGTAACCCCTGCTCTCTTCTGCCTTCGTCAGACCACACCTGAAATCTCATTATGTCTAACCCTAACCCTAACCATAACCCTAATCCTAACTCTCTTCTGCCTTGGTCAGACCACACCTGGAATCACAATGTGTGGACCCCTAACCCTAACACTAACCCTAACCTTAACCGTAACCCTAACCCTAACCCCAACCCTAACCGTACCCCTAACCCTAACGCTAACCCTAACAGCAACTCTCTTCTGCCTTGGTTAGACCACAACTGGAATAACATTGTGTCTGACTCTAACCCTCACCCTAACCGTAACAGCAATTCTCTTCTTCCTTGGAGAGACCACACCTGGAATCACATTGTGTCTCCAGCTAACCCTAACCCTAACCTTAACCCTAACCCTAACCCTAACCCCAACCCTAACCCTTACCCTATTCCTAACCCTAACCCCTGCTCTCTTCTGCATTGGTCAGACCACACCTGAAATCTCAGTATGTCTAACCCTAATGCTAACCCTAACCCTAACACTAACTCTTTTCTGCCTTGGTCAGACCACACCTGGAATCACAATGTGTGGACCCCTAACCCTAACACTAACCCTAACCCTAACCTTAACCCTAACCCTTACCCTAACCCTTACCCTAACCCCAGCTGTCTTCTTCCATGGTTAGACCACACCTGAAATCACATTGTGTCGTAACCTAATGTTAACCCTAATTCTAAATCTAACTGTCTTCTGCCTTGGTCAGAAACACGTGGAATCACATTGTGTCTAACACTAACCGTACCCCTAACCCTAACGCTAACCCTAACAGCAACTCTCTTCTGCCTTGGTTAGACCACACCTGGAATCACATTGTGTCTGACCCTAACCCTCACCCTAACCGTAACAGCAATTCTCTACATCCTTGGAGAGACCACATCTGGAATCACATTGTGTCTACACCTAACACTAACCCCAACCCTAACCCTTTCCCTAACCCTTACACTAACCCCAGCTCTCTTCTGCCTTGTGTCTTTACGTAATGCTAACCCTAATTCTAAATCTAACTGTCTTCTGCCGTGGACAGATCACACCTGGAATCACATTCTTTCTACACCTAATCCTAAACCTAACCCTAACCTTAACCCTAACCCTAACCCTTACCATAACCACAACCCTAACCCTTACCCTATCCCTTACCCTAACCCCTACCCTATCCCTTACCCTAACACCAGCTCTCTTCTGCCTTGGTCAGACCACACCTGAAATCACCTTGTGTCTTAACCTAATGCTAACCCTAATTCTAAATCTAACTGTCTTCTGCCTTGGCCAGAAACACCTGGAATCACATTGTGTCTAACACTAACCGTACCACTAACTCTAACGCTAACCCTAACAGCAACTCTCTTCTGCCTTGGTTAGACCACACCTGGAATCACATTGTGTCTGACCCTAACCCTCACCCTAACCGTAACAGCAATTCTCTTCTTCCTTGGAGAGACCACACCTGGAATCACATTGTGTCTACACCTAACCTTAACCCTAACCCTAACTCCAACCCTAACCATAACCTTAACCTTAACCCTAACCCTAACCCTAACCCTAACCCTAACCCTAACCCTAACCTTAACCGTAACCCTAACACTAAGCCTAACCCTAACCGTACCCCTAACCCTAACGCTAACCCTAACAGCAACTCTCTTTTGCCTTGGTTAGACCACACCTGGAATCACATTGTGTCTAACACCAACCGTACCCCTAACCCTAACACTAACCCTAACAGCAACTCTCTTCTGCCGTGGTTAGACCACACCTGGAATCACATTGTGTCTGACCCTAACCCTCACCCTAATCGTAACAGCAATTCTCTTCTTCATTGGACAGATCACACCTGGAATCACATTGTTTCTACACCTAACCCTAACCCTACCCCTAACCCTAACCCTAACCCTAACCCTAATCCTAACCTTAACCCTAACCCTAACCCTAACCCTAACCCTAACCCTAACCCCAACCCTAACCCTAACCCTAACCCTAACCCAACACTAACTCTTTTCTGCCTTGGTCAGGGTTCCACACCTGGAATCACAATGTGTGGAACCCTAACCCTAACACTAACCCTAACCCTAACCCTAACCCTAACCCTATCTCCAACTCTAACCCTAAGCATAACCCTAACCCTAACCCTAACCCTAACCCTAAACCTAAACCTAACCTTAACCCTAACCCTGTCACTAAACCTAACCATAACCCTAACCCCAACCCGAACTCTCTTCTGCCTTGGTCAGACCACACATGGAATCACATTGTGTCGAACCCTAATCCAAACCCTAACCCTAACTCCAACCCTAACCCTAACCCCAACCCTAACTCAAACATTCTTCTGCCCTTGGAAGACCACACCTGTTATCACATTGTGTCTAACCCTAACCCTAACAGCAAATCTTTTCTGCCGTCGTCAGACTACACCTGGAATCAATTGGTGTCTAACCCTAACCCCAAACCTAACCCTAACCCTAACCCTATCACTAATCCTAACCCTAACCCTAACCCTAACCCCAGCTCTCTTCTGCCTTGGTCAGACCACACCTGAAATCACATTGTGTCTCACCATAATGCTAACCCTAATTCCAAATCTAACTGTCTTCTGCCTTGGTCAGAAACACCTGGAATCACATTGTGTCTAACACCAACCGTACCCCTAACCCTAACGCTAACCCTAACAATGTGATTCCAGGTGTGGTCTAACCAAGGCAGAAGAGAGCTGGGGTTAGGGTTAGGGTTAGGGTTAGGATTAGTGATAGGGTTAGGGTTAGGGTTAGGTTTGGGGTTAGGGTTAGACACCAATTGATTCCAGGTGTAGTCTGACGACGGCAGAAAAGATATGCTCTTCTGCCTTGGTTAGACCACACCTGGAATCACATTGTTTCTGACCCTAACCCTCACCCTAACCGTAACAGCAATTCTCTTCTTCCTTGGAGAGACCACACCTGGAATCACATTGTGTCTACACCTAACCCTAACCCTAACCTTAACCCCAACCCTAACCCTAACCCCAACCCTAACCCTTACCCTAACCCTAACCCTAACGCCTGCTCTCTTCTGCCTTGGTCAGACGACACCTGAAACCTCATTATGTCTAACCCTAACGCTAACCCTAACCCTAACACTAACTCTCTTCTGCCTTGGTCAGACCACACCTGGAATCACAATGTGTGGACCCCTAACCCTAACCCTAACCCTAACCCTAACCCTAACCTCAACCCTAACCCTTACCCTAACCCTTACCCTAACCCCAGCTCTCATCTGCCTTGGTTAGACCATACCTGGAATCACATTGTGTCTGACCCTAACCCTCACCCTAACCGTAACAGCAATTCTCCTCTTCCTTGGAGAGACCACATCTGGAATCACATTGTGTCTACACCTAACCCTAACCCTAACCCCAACCCTAACCCTCACCCTAACCCTTACCCTAACCCCAGCTCTCTTCTACCTTGGTCATACCACACCTGAAATCACATTGTGTCTGTACGTAATGCTAACCCTAATTCTAAATCTGTCTTCTGCCGTGGACAGATCACACCTGGAATCACATTGCTTCTACACCTAACCCTAACCCTAACCCTAACCTTAACCCTAACCCCAACCCTAACTCTTACCCTAACTCTTACCCTAACCCCTACCCTATCCCTTACCCTAACTCCAGCTCTCTACTGCCTTGGTCAGACCACACCTGAAATCACCTTGTGTCTTAACCTAATGCTAACCCTAATTCTAAAATTAACTGTCTTCTGCCTTGGTCAGAAACACCTGGAATCACATTGTGTCTAACACTAACCGTACCCCTAACCCTAACGCTAACCCTAACAGCAACTCTCTTCTGCCTTGGTTAGACCAACTCTGTGATTCCAGGTGTGATTTGTCCAAGGAAGAAGAGAATTGCTGTTACGGTTAGGGTGAGGTTTAGGGTCAGACACAATGTGATTCCAGGTGTGGTCTAACCAAGGCAGAAGAGAGTTGCTGTTAGGGTTAGCGTTAGGGTTAGGGGTACGGTTAGTGTTATACACAATGTGATTCCAGGTGTTTCTGACCAAGGCAGAAGACAGATTTAGAATTAGGGTTAGCATTATGGTAAGACACAATGTGATTTCAGGTGTGGTCTGACCAAGGCAGAAGAGAGCTGGGGTTAGGGTTAGGGTTAGACACAATGTGATAACAGCTGTGGTCTTCCAAGGGCAGAAGAATGTTTGAGTTAGGGTTGGGGTTAGGGTTAAGGTTAGGGTTTGGGTTAGGGTTAGACACAATGTGATTCCATGTGTGGTCTGACCAAGGCAGAAGAGAGTTAGGGTTGGGGTTATGGTTAGGTTTAGGGTTAGGGTTAGGGTTAAGATTAGGTTTAGGGTTAGGGTTAGGGTTAGTGTTAGGGTTAGGGTTAAGCTTAGGGTTAGAGTTGGAGTTAGGGTTAGGGTTAGGGTAAGGGTTAGGGTTAGGGTTATGGTTAGGGTTAAGGTTAGGGTTAGTGTTAGGGTTAGGGTTCCACACATTGTGATTCCAGGTGTGATCTGACCAAGGCAGAAGAGAGTTAGCGTTAGGGTTCGGGCTAGCGTTAGGGTTAGACATAATGAGATTTCTGGTGTGGTCTGACTAAGGCAGAAGAGAGCAGGGGTTAGAGTTAGGGTTAGGGTAAGGATTAGGGTTGGGGTTAGGGTTAGACACAATGTGATTCCATGTGTGGTCTGACCAAGGCAGAAGAGAG